>NC_090443.1:506053470-506353470 GCF_031143425.1 Pleurodeles waltl
GTAAAATGGGCACTTCCCTCATAAGGAGGTAAAGTGTAAAATGGGCAAATCTAAGGACGAGGATGGTTTTAAGCAAACCAAAAAGTCACCAAACAGAGTGACAAAGTTTCTGGATAAAATCAATAGCATTCCCTAACCCACCTAAATGGCTCCCCGTGTCATGGTTTTTTTTATCCCTTTTCCGTTGTACATTCCCCTAAAATGTCATTGGTCGTTAGTTATACCCCACTATCTTTAACCTATTAGAAAACACATTATGGTGGTCATTACAACCCTGGCGGACGGTGTTAAAGCGGCGGTAAAACCGCCAACAGGCCGGCGGTAAAAATTTTGGAATTACGACTGTGGCGGAAACCGCCAACAAAGACAGCGACTTTAACACTCCGACCGCCATGGCGGTACAAACAAACAGCGCGGCGGTCACCGCCAACAGACAGGCGGAGGACAATGTACCGCCCACACTATTATGACAGGCCAATCCGCCACCTTTTCCAGGGCGGATTCACTGCGGATAAAAACACTGCGGAAACAGGAATTTCGAAGGGAAAACGCTCACCTCATCACACTCCACGAGGAAGGAGGACACCATGGACCCGGAACTCCAAATCCTCCCTGCGATAGTCTTCTTGCTCCTGTACCAGGAGCACCAACGCCGGCGGCGAAGACCACGGTGAGTACTGCACCTACGACACAGGGGAGGGGGAGGGAAAAAACAGGGACACACACACGCAACACCAACCCCACCCACTACAACACACACACTAATACATAACTATGCATTATAGTTACACCCCACCAACCCCCCCCGGAAGAATGCAAAGACAAAAGGAAATGAGTGGAACCATTGTAATATATCAAAATTCAGTAAGCAAAAATATACATATATACACTATTAACAAAATATACACCAAGATTAGTAGTCCAGGTATTGCACCATTCATAGTCCATGGACCACTGGGCCCAAAATGCATGGGCGAGGCCCACACAAGATGCCAGATCAAAACATAGAGAACACTGCAGGGGCATCAGATAGAAATACAACAGGCACCTCAGGGGGAAGGGAAGAGGGGGCACCTCAGCCGGATGAGTGCACAACGCCAGATCCACGAGGGGGCTCCATGCCCATTGATGTATCCTGGGGAGTGCAAAGCCACAGTCTCTCAAGTCTATACAGTGGGTGGGTTGCCCACTGCTTTATCCTGGGGAGTGCAAAGCCACAGTCTCTCAAGTTGATAACAGTCTCCACTGGTTCTGGAGGGGGACTGGTGCCCAGAGTGCTTCATCCTGCCAAGGACTGAGGTAGTGGATGTGATAATCCACTGGTTCTGGAGGGGGACTGGTGCCCACAGTGCTTCATCCTGCCAAGGACTGAGGTAGTGAATGTGCTAATCCACTGGTTCTGGAGGGGGACTGGTGCCCAGAGTGCTTCATCCTGCCAAGGACTGAGGTAGTGGATGTGATAATCCACTGGTTCTGGAGGGGGACTGGTGCCCAGAGTGCTTCATCCTGCCAAGGACTGAGGTAGTGGATGTGATAGTCCACTGTTTCTGGAGGGGGACTGGTGCCCAGAGTGCTTCATCCTGCCAAGGACTGAGGTAGTGGATGTGATAATCCACTGGTTCTGGAGAGGGACTGGTGCCCAGAGTGCTTCATCCTGCCAAGGACAGAGGTAGTGGATGCATGTCTCCACTGGTTCTGGAGGGGGACTGGTGCCCAGGCTGCATCACTCACCCCGTGACGGTCTCAGTTGCGTCAGTGCCCCTGCCGCTCATGGGCTAGCGGTGCTTGAGTTCACGGTCCTGGCCCTGTTCAGCGGTGCTTACCCTGTTCAGCAGTGCTTGAGTTGGTGGTCCTTGCCCTGTTCAGCGGTGCTTGCCCTGTGCAGCGGTGGGTCTTTTCAGACAACTGTAGCCATGGCATCAGGGATGTCCCAGCCTATGTTTTCCAACGTATTGTCCAGAGTGTTGTCTGCCCTGCTGAAACACATGCGGAGCTACATCGTTTTCCCTCAGGTGGAGGATTTGCCTACAGTGAAAGGTGACTTCTATGCCCTTGGACATATCCCCAACATCATAGGTGCCATTGATGGGACCCATGTGGCTTTGGTCCCCCCCACAGGAGTGAACAGCTGTACAGGAACCGGAAGAGTTATCATTCCATGAATGTACAGATGGTATGTTTGGCCGACCAGTACATCTCCCATGTGAATGCCATGTTCCCTGGCTCAGTGCATGACACCTACATCCTGCGGAATAGCAGCATCCCTTATGTGATGGGTCAACTCCAGAGGCACCGTGTGTGGCTATTAGGTGACTTTGGTTACCCCAACCTGTCATGGCTACTGACCCCAGTGAAGAATCCCAGGACAAGGGCTGAGGAACGCTACAATGAGGCCCATGGTCGAACTAGGAGGGTGATCAAGCGGACCTTCGGGCTCCTGAAGGCCAGGTTCAGGTGTCTGCATATGACAGGTGGATCCCTATTCTACTCACCAAAGAAGGTGTGCCAGATCATCGTGGCCTGCTGTATGCTTCACAACTTGGCTTTGCGACGCCAGGTGCCTTTTCTGCAGGAGGATGGTCCAGATGTCGGTGTTGTGGCAGCTGTGGAGCCTGTGGACAGTGATGAGGAGGAAGCAGAGGAAGAAGACATGCAGAACAGGAACTCAGTCATCCAGCAATATTTCCAGTGAAACACAGGTGAGAATACATTCCTGCCTACTACATGTACTTTAACACTTCTACCTCTATCCTGTCTGTCGATTTCACCCAGTGTATGGTCACTGAGTTGTCACTTTCCCTTACGGTTTCACAGGTGTGGGTCCCAACGTGTGTCATCTGCTTAGATTCCTCATGGACTAGAGCTGTGTGACATAGGTAGGTTGACATTGCTATTTCATGAACATTTTGTCACTGTAATTGCAAATACACTATTTCGAAATCACAGACAGACTCCAGATCTTTTGGTGCTTTAGGTGTGTTTATTTCAATACAAAATATTGGAGGGGGAAGTTAAATGGTGAGGGGTGATGGCGGAGGAGTGTCCATGGCAGAGTCCAGTCTATTAGTCTCACAGGTGCATTGCCCATATGGGCATAGGAAGTGGAGCTGGGGCAGTTTCAATATGGACAGGGTGACAAAGTGGGACAGTGGGATGACAATCAGGGTGGTCTCATTTCTTGGCGGGGGTCTTGGCATCGTGCTCTGTCTTGTTCCTGGATCTCAGGGACCGTTTGCGGGGTGGTTCTCCCTCTGCAGGGGGTGGGGTGCTGGTGTGATGGTCCTGTGGCGGTGCCTCCTGTCCACTAGCGCCGGCGGAGGTGGTGGGCAGTTCATCGTCCATGCTAGTGTCAGGGGCCCCTTGTAGTGCCACAGTGTCCCTCCTGGTGTTGAGTAGTTCCTTCAGCACCCCTACGATGGTGCCCAGGGCGGAGCTGATGGTTCTGAGTTCCTCCCTGAACTCCAAATACTGTTCCTCCTGCATGCGCTGGGTTTCCTGAAACTTGGCCAGTACTGTTGCCATCGTCTCCTGGGAGTGGTGGTAGGCTCCCATGATGGAGGAGAGGGCCTTGTGGAGAGTGGGTTCCCTTGGCCTGTCCGCCCCCTGTTGCATAGCAGCCCTCCCAGTTTCCCTGTGTTCCTGGGCCTCCGTCCCCTGGACCGTGTGCCCAATGCCACTGCCCCCAGGTCCCTGTTGTTGTTGGGGTGTTGGGTTATCCTGGGTTCCCTGTAGTGGTGGACACACAGCTGATTCACGTGTCCTGGGGACGGAGGTATGGGCCCGCTGGGTGGGTGCTGTGCTGGTGTTTCCAGAGGGGGGAAGGTCTGTGGTGGCCTGTGCCTGTGTGAGAGGAACCGACTGTCCCAAGGCCCACGATGGTCCAGGCTGGTCATCTAGATCCAGGTGGACAGAGCTGCTGTCATCACTGTGGGCCTCTTCTGTGGGTGGAGTGGACATGTCTGGACCCTCCTGTCTGGTGACGTTGGGTAGTGGTCCTGCAGGGGTGGAAAGGCATGATTATTGCATCTGTGTGTGTCATGGTGTGCAATGGGTGGGTGACCATGTACCCCAGTGCGGGCATTCCTGTGTGTGAGCTTGTGTGATGATGGTTTAGGGGGTTGTATGGGTATGTGCAGTGGGCATGCTTTAGTGATGGGTGTCCATGCGTTGTTGTTGCATGCAGGGCTTGGTATTGGGATGTGTGGTTTGTGATAGCGGTACATTTGTGAGGAGTTGGAGTGATAGGGGTGGGGGCGAGGGTGGGGGTATGTGATAGCATGCAGGTAGGGTGGGGGATGTAATAGTTAAGATTTGTCTTACCAGAGTCCATTCCTCCACCGACTCCTGCGAGGCCCTCAGGATGCAGAATCGCCAAGACCTGCTCCTCCCATGTTGTTAGTTGTGGGGGAGGAGGTGGGGGTCTGCCGCCAGTCCAATGAACCGCCTGGTGGTGTCTTGAGACCACGGAACGCACCTTCCCCCGTAGGTCGTTCCACCTCTTCCTGATGTCCTCCCGATTTCTTGGGTGTTGTCCCACTGCGTTGACCCTGTCGACTATTCTTCGCCATAGCTCCATCTTCCTTGCAATTGAGGTGTGCTGCACCTGTGATCCAAACAGCTGTGGCTCTACCCGGACGATTTCCTCCACCATGACCCTGAGCTCCTCCTCCAAGAACCTGGGGTGTCTTTGCCGTGCCAGGGGGTGGTGTGGGTGATGTGTGGGGTGGTGTGTGTGGTGATAGGTGTGGTGATATGTAGTGGTGTGTTGTGTGAGGTGCGTGGAAGTTGTTTGGGTGATGGTGTTGTGTGCCTGTGGATGCTAGTTTGTTGATGGTGGTGTCTCTCTCTGGCCTTCTCTCTGTAATTGTGGTCGTAGGGGTTTGTGGGTGATGTGGGTGTGTGTTTTATATTGAATTGGGAGTGTGGGAGTGGTGTGTGTATGTGTATCAGGTGTGTGTATTTCGAATTGTCCAATGTAGTTGTGTTTTGTAAGAGTGTGTGTATTTTGAGCGCGGCGGTGTGTACCGCCAATGGAATACCGTGGTTGAAAGACCGCTGCGTGGATTCGTGTGTCGTGATAGTGTGGGCGTATTTCTGTTGGCGTGACGGTGGAGGATTTGTTTTCGCCAGTTTATCACTGACCTTTGGTGTGGCGGACTTGTGTGGGTGTCTGAATTTTGGCGGATTCCGAGATGTGGGTCATAATAGCTGTGGCGGAATTCCACGGCAGCGGCGGTGTGTTGGCGGTCTTCTGCACGGCGGTAAGCGGCTTTTACCGCCAATGTTGTAATGACCGCCTAAGTCATTAATCTTTCACCCCATAATATTTTACAGACACTTCATTGGTCCACATGATTTACGTCTTCAACGGTGGCACGTCCGGTATGATTTCATCCTTCTGTAATTCTTTGCACATCTTTTGTTCAGTAGCTCCATTGTCTTCGCCGGTTTGAATGACCTTGTATGTTACATTAATCTACACTGTAGCATTTTGTTTAACATTTTCTACAAGCAATGGGAATTTCATGGGAACGGATCTACTATGGTTACATTCAGCTTCTAGTTTGAAGAAAACAAGAGGTCATGTCCTTTTGCGAGTCAGCACACTGCAAGATAGGAAAAATACATTTAATATGAGAGCCAAGCAGCTAAACTTCGGCTCATGTTAATTTAAGGCCTACAAGGATTTCAGCATAGATTCAATAACACAATGATTAATGGTTAGTATAGAACTTTTTCAATATAACAATTCATAAACATTTTAGTCATCATTATTAGTCTACGTATACATTGGTGGCCACTCCCTGTGGTCACATTTCAAGTGCACGTTTAAGCAAAATTTTACTATTACAGTTTCTATGCGGCATTATCACACATTAATTTATAAATATTTCATGTTAATATAGATTATAGAAGCTACGCTCTCTCAGAAGCATGTAACAAGATGTCATGGATACTTCGGCGAGTGGGAACATGATTAACATCAACACCTGGAGCTGATCCATAAATTAATTGTCATTGTAACCACCAGTCAAAACTTGATGCAGAGGCCAGGCTTTGGCTTATGTCAGATGCTAAAATTTTATAACAGATGCAAGGGCTGCAGAGAGATGCCAAGTGGAATCTAGAGCGAAAAACAGTAGGGAAGAATGACAGTGACAATAAAATCCTTTTCTGGGGGTTGTTCCTTTCAGCTGGCTCTGGTATTTCGAAACTATTTTGTTTTCCATACTGCTATAATTAGGAGACTCGGCTAGAGGTTTCCAGCTTGGAATTTTTGGGAATGGAGTAGCTGAGCCGTCCACCACAGAAATGGCTTGGGAAGACTCTAAACCAGTTGTCTTTAAACTTTTTAATGATCCTTTTTGTAAAAATAAAAAAAAATAAAAAAAATCATCTGCCCCCCACCCCACAAAACGACAAAAATATTCCCTTAAAATTTGAAAGTATCCACGGTGTGAGGAACTTTGAGGGTTATGTGGTTTCCCACCCTCTTCCAAAGTGACACAGGTGACAAAAACACCTTGACACTTTGTTTACTTTCACTAAACCACAGCACTTTTTCAGAATGGTGCCAGTGAATACTACTCTTGTTTGAAGCGTGGTGGCCCCATGAGATGAATTCACCCCCCCCCCTCTGTGGGATCTGCCTCACAGTTTGAAGCTCTTTGCTCCAGTGGGTCGTAGGATTACAGGGCTGTGGAAGGAGAAAGCATACTTCAAGAGCAAAGAGCCCATTTGGGTCACAGAAGCAAACCAGAGAAGTCACATCTCAGTGAGACACCAACTCCCTGACCGAGTTACATAGTTCACCAGCAGAAACACCCGACAGAAAGAAGTGACCTGAATTGATAATACGTCTAGTTATTAGGGACTTCCCTGGATACAATTGCATCAAAGTGTTGTGTTAGAAGGGTGAAACCAACAAAGGTCTGTATTACCAAGAAGGACTCTCCAGTATGGATTTTCATTTTGTGGGGGATTCTGTAATGCCTTGCTGTCCTTACGGGCATAAGGACCCATGCCAGTAAGAAGGTAAACAGGGTCCCTACTGCAGTCATATTCTTAGGGCTCCCTGGGACATTAGAAAACATGTTCTGAAGAAGGTTTCTCCATTAACCTGTTTTCTCCAATTCTTTTAAACTGATAGCATTCCCAAGAGGATGAACCCAACCTACTGAATGTGATTTGTGTTGACCGAGTTCCCAGTAGTCCTTTTTTCCAGGATAGTATAGATCCCTTGTTTCACTTTGTGAGGGAGGTGCAGGGGGAATCCCATGTATCTGCCTTTCATCTCCACTCTGTCTACTCACTCTTTGAATCTTTGTCCAAATCCTACAGCAAACATAACTAACTTAGCGGGCCAATACAATAAAGTCTTAGTTGATAACCACGCCCCAGTGAGACCAGCCAAGACAATTACTAACAAGAAAAAGAATGGTTTTCAGTTTACCTAAAAGCATTAAAAGCATAGCGAAGAAATGTGCAATGCAAATGGCAAAAAGATGCTGGAGATGCACATATAATATTCCAGAATGAAATAAAAAACAGTTTAAAAGACCAATGTGATAAGTAAAGTTGTTTTTCAAAGACAAAATCAATAATGCAGGTTAAGAACTATTAAGGTTATAAAAATACCAAGCTGATCTGTTTATTTTTAGCAGAAAGAAAAGTAGGCAAATGCTATGGAACTGTATAGTTGACACGATTCTACCCGTTGCATTGTAGAAGGTAACCTACTACAGGGATCTAATGAGAGTGAATTTTCTGGAGTAATCACAACAGATGAAATTGTGAAAAATATGACAATTATGATTCACTAACTGCTTAGGGGACCCACGCCCTTCACGTGTAAGACCTGCAATTTATTACTTGCTCCAGTAATTAAACACATTATAGATTAATCCTTTCTTTCAAGAAAGATTCCCAGGGAACCGAAGAAGGATATTCCCATTAATGAAAAAGCAACCCCTGGATCAGGCAATAATAAAAAACTGTGCCAAATTTACCCCTTCTACTTCAAATAATTGAAAAGTGTACAATTGCAGGCACACCCGGAAGAGTGACTAAATAGGCGATTGGCAATCCGGCTTCTAACCAAACCAAGGAACAGAGTCAGCACTGTCTGCTAAAGGGATCACTTTCACAACATCATGGTTAAAAATAATGTTGACAAAAATATTCTGTTAAAAATATTGTTTACCACAATATTATACTCCTATATTTATATTTGTAAGTACCAAAATATAGAAAAAGGATATTATTGTCACTAATAACAGCCAAAAATATACAGAAACATAACGTTTTAAATATAAATAGAGTTTAAAGTAGTAGATGGTAAATATTTCAATATATAAATGTAATAATATAATGTTATTTTAATACATTCCACTAATATTTAATACTATACATAAAAATATATACTCATATAAACATACAAACACACATATATGCTTGTGCGTATTTAAATATGTATAAATACATATAGTGTAACATAATTAATAAAGATAGTTATTTTACATTATATTAATGTCTTAATATTTAAAATGCATTGTTATCAATATGCAATGTGAAATTAATATTATATATATATATATATATATATATATATATATATATATATATATAACCTAGTGGCGGTCACCACTAGGCAGTAATAATTAGGACTATGTTTCCATACAAATATCGTTTTTTTACTTGCCTATATCTATGGCACCGTTTGATGAATCTTCACAAAATTTTCCCAAACTTTTTTTTGTTGTGCATGGAAAGTTTCGGGGTGATCCATCAAGCGAGGGCTGAGAAAAAGGGAGGTCAAAAAATGTGCCTTCCCTATGGTAATTCCCTTAGGAGCTTTTAACACGATTACAGCCTGAACTACTGGACAGAATTACACCAAATTTGGTAGCAAGGTAGCTTTCGGTATGCAGATTCTGCTTTTTGTTATTTGGTGTAAATCAGTTCAGACGTTGTTGAGAAATTAAAGGAAATCCAAATTTGTATATCTGAGGTTGCAACGTCTTTGCGAAAAATGATGAGCTCGTGCAGAGCTCTGACTGGCTGCCAACACTTCAACCAGAAAGTGTTGGCAGTCATCTTGGGATTTGGCTTCAGCTGAGTCCTACAAAAAAAGTAAAAAGATAAGACAAGGGGCCACCGTAGCATCACCCTGACCCCTTAGCTCTGGTGCTGGGGCCCCAGAGGGACCGTACCAGGGATAAAAAACACTTCGCAAATTTGCAGGAATTTTTTTTAAAAAAACAAGCGTGGGCTTCTGCGTTTGGTTTTTAAGAATCCCACGGGTGGGCCAGGTCCCAGGGGCATTGACATTTTGAATGCAGGGGAACTGTCCGCCCCCCCACCGCAACTTTAGTGCCAGACCCGGGGACTGCCACCTCCCTGGAGCACAGTTTTTAAACAAATGTGAGGGGCCACCGGCCCCTGCTGCAGCCCTGGGACCTCCACCTCCCCAGGTCACAAACTGTCAACAAATGGGGGAGGGGGCACCCAACCCCCCTGCAGCCCCTTGGACAGCCACCTCTCCGGGGCACAAATTGTCGATAAATGCAGGTGGCCGCACACCCCCATACTCCCCCCCTGAGCCCCAGGGACTGCCACCTCCCAGGAGGACAATTTTTAAACAAATGCAGGGGCCATCTGCCCCCCGGTCACAGCTTAGGGACCACTACCTCCCTGGGGCACAAATTGGCAACAAAGGCTGGGGGCCACCCGGTCCCACTGCAGCCCCTGGGACCACCACCTCCCGGGGCACAATTTAAATAATGAAGGGTGTCCGTTAGGGACCCTCGGCCCTGGGGACCACCACCTCCCCGGGGCTGTTTAAGTTGGAGGGGGGGCCCCACCTCCAGGCCTAGTGGGTTACAGTATTCCTACCCTGCACCGTTTAAATCTTTTCCCTTTCTTTTTAGGGCGCGTCTGAGTCAGAGTCCCACAATGGCTGCCAACACGTCCTGGTTGACGTTTGGCAGCCATTCAGATCTCAGGATGAGATATGTTAGATCCATGGAGGGTCCACTTCCCTAGATATACATTTTAGGACCTGATTTAAGAGGCCCTAGCACCACCCTTGCACCGCCATAGCGTAATTGTTTTTACGCTAAGGAAGCTCTAAAGTGTTTTTTTACACACTCCATATTGACAAAGTGGTGCAATGCATGCATTGGGCCACTTTGGTAACCCTTACACCACATTATGCCTGCACCAGGCATAATGCATGCAAGGGGGGTGTTCCCTGTTAAGGGGGGGCGAAGAAATGGTGCAAGCAAATCTAAGAGATTTCCTTGCACAATTTCTTTCAGCCCTTTTAACGCCTCCTCATAGCAGGCGTTAAAAGAGGGCATGGCAATTAATATAATCGGCCCCTATGTACTCTGCAGGAGTAGTGCCAAACTTTTAATGCCACTCCTGTAGAATACATCAATAGCATCAGAAATACTGTTTTCTGTTTTAAATACGGTGCACATATGGTGGTGGTAGGGGGGTCACTAAGGTGTGCAAGGAAAGTGGCGCTGCACTGGTTGCAGTGCCACTTTTCTTAAACCAGGCCCTTCGTTTTTTCTGTAATTACTCGAAAACTACTGAACAGACTTACACCAAATTACAAAAAGGTCTGTTTCTGGACCAAGAGTTAGCTTCAGCCAAATGCGGTGTAATTCCATCCAGCAGGGGAAATTGCATGTTGAAAATGCATTTTGGGACCCTCTGTTTTTCTCAGACTCTTCTTGACGAATCATCCTGAAGCTTTCAAGGTGGCAGCTGAACTCAGGTACAAACTAGTTTTGAAAAATTAATGGAGGTTCATCAAACAGTGCCAAAGTTATTGTAAAACAAAAAACTCCTTTCCTATGGAACCTAGATCCTATCTCTAACTACCTACTGGTGACTGCTATATATATATATATATTGATAAGAATATGTATCAATAACAATATAAATAATCCAATAAAAATTATGTATCAATTAATGTAGATAATAAGTTAAATATTAAAAATCTAAAAACACATTCACTAAGAAATACCCGAAAGATTAAAATACATTAAGAAATTTGAATAAATGATATAAAATATAAAAAACAAACAATTAATGCTATAAAATGTATTTTAACAATATTATGAAAACTATTGGAGCCTAAGAATATTAAATATACTATTCTCACTCTAGTTTATGCAAGAGTAGGGAAAGTGTTGGACTTTGAAGGGGTTAAAGTGACTATTGCATGCATTGTGCCACTTTGTTAACCCTTACACCACATTATGCCTGCGCCAGGCATAATGCATGCAAGGGGGGCGTTCCTATGTTAAGGGGGGCCGAAAAAATGGAGCAAGCAAATCTAAGAGATTTCCTTGCACCATTTCTTCCGGCCCTTTTAATGCCTACTCATAGCAGGCGTTAAAAGATGGCATGGCAATGAATATAATGGGCCCCTATGTACTCTGCAGGAGTAGTGCCAAACTTTTAATGCCACTCCTGTAGAATACATCAATAGCATCAGGAATTCTATTTTCTGTTTTAAATACGGTGTACACATGGTGGTGGTAGGGGGGGCACTAAGGTGTGCAAGGAAATTGGTGCAGCACTGGTTGCAGTGCCACTTTCCTTAAACAAGGCCCTTTGTTTTTTCTGTAATTACTTGAAAACTACTGCACAGACTTACACCAAATTACAAAAAGGTCTGTTTCTGGACCAAGAGTTAGCTTCAGCCAAATGCAGTGTAATTCCATCCAGCAGTTTGGCTGTAGTCATGTCTAAAATCCCTAGGGGAAATTGCATGGGGAAAATGCATTTTGGGACCCTCTGTTTTTCTCAGCCTCTTCTTGACGAATCATCCTGAAGCTTTCGAGATGGCAGCTGAACTCAGGTACAAACTAGTTTTGAAAATTTCATGGAGGTTCATCAAACAGTGACAAAGTTATTACAAAACAAAAAACTCCTTTCCTATGGAACCTAGATCCTATCTCTAACTACCTACTGGTGACTGCTATATATATATATATATATATATATATATATATATATATGTTCGGTGGCATGTGTAGCTGCAGATACACATGCTGTGCATTATCCTGCCATCTAGTGTTGGGCTCGGAGTGTTACAAGTTGTTTTTCTTCGAAGAAGTCTTTTCGAGTCACGAGACCGAGGGACTCCTCCCTTTCGGCTCCATTGCGCATGGGCGTCGACTCCATCTTAGATTGTTTTCTTTCCGCCATCGGGTTCGGACGTGTTCCTCTTCGCTCCGTATTTCGAATCGGGAAAGTTAGCTAAATATCGAAAATTTGACGGTATTGTTCTCGTTCAGTACCGGGTAAGTGTTATTGTATCGGCACCGACAGCAGGAGCGCTCCGGCGGCCCTTCGGGGCGTCCATTCTTCAGCGGGGCCTAGTCGGCCCGACCACATCCATGGTCGAAGACTAATGGACGGACCCCCTTCCGCTTCTGTCCGAAGTGCCATTCGAAGTATCCCTATACAGACCAGTACCTGGTCTGTAATCTGTGTTTATCAGCAGAACACAGGGAGGATACTTGCGATGCTTGTTGAGCGTTTCGATCTAAAAAGACCATACGTGATCGACGTGCGAGAAGACTGCAAATGGCGTCGACACCGAGAGAGCAACTCGACGTCGGAGAGGAGGAAAGAATTTCCATCCAGGGATCAGACTCGGACGAATCCAAAAGTGACCGAACCTCGACGGTGCAGCGAACAGTGAGTAAACCTGCCCCGTCCAAAACTCACACAAAGATTTTTAAGGCCAAGGGGACGCCACCGCCAGCAGGCCATGGCTTAACCCATCGAAAAGAAGGTGACCAAACATCGGCACCGAAAAAGGCCAGAGATTTGCCGAAGACTTCCGACTCCGGTCGAGATTCCGGCACCGAACGATCTCGACACTGAGAGTTCGACTCACCCAAAGTGAGAAAAATATAATTGGAACCGAAAAATACATTTTCTGAAACTTCGGTACTGAAAAAAAGCGGCTTCGGAGCCGAAAAGAAGCTCTTACATAGAAGAGCAAGGACTTTCCAGCCAAATGAAGGAAATACATAGGTTTGAGCAGGAAATAAGTATGGACGAACCGGACCATACACAAAGGAGGTTGCATATCCAGAAAGAGACTGGAAAAATACAAACTCTCTGTAAGGAAATGCCTCCTTGGCATGGTTGCCCCCTGACTTTTTGCCTTTGCTGATGCTATGTTTACAATTGAAAGTGTGCTGAGGCCTGCTAACCAGGCCCCAGCACCAGTGTTCTTTCCCTAACCTGTACTTTTGTATCCACAATTGGCAGACCCTGGCATCCAGATAAGTCCCTTGTAACTGGTACTTCTAGTACCAAGGGCCCTGATGCCAAGGAAGGTCTCTAAGGGCTGCAGCATGTCTTATGCCACCCTGGAGACCTCTCACTCAGCACAGACACACTGCTTGCCAGCTTGTGTGTGCTAGTGAGGACAAAACGAGTAAGTCGACATGGCACTCCCCTCAGGGTGCCATGCCAGCCTCTCACTGCCTATGCAGTATAGGTAAGACACCCCTCTAGCAGGCCTTACAGCCCTAAGGCAGGGTGCACTATACCATAGGTGAGGGTACCAGTGCATGAGCATGGTACCCCTACAGTGTCTAAACAAAACCTTAGACATTGTAAGTGCAGGGTAGCCATAAGAGTATATGGTCTGGGAGTCTGTCAAACACGAACTCCACAGCACCATAATGGCTACACTGAAAACTGGGAAGTTTGGTATCAAACTTCTCAGCACAATAAATGCACACTGATGCCAGTGTACATTTTATTGTCAAATACACCACAGAGGGCACCTTAGAGGTGCCCCCTGAAACTTAACCGACTATCTGTGTAGGCTGACTAGTTTTAGCAGCCTGCCACAAACCGAGACATGTTGCTGGCCCCATGGGGAGAGTGCCTTTGTCACTCTGAGGCCAGTAACAAAGCCTGCACTGGGTGGAGATGCTAACACCTCCCCCAGGCAGGAATTGTCACACCTGGCGGTGAGCCTCAAAGGCTCACCTCCTTTGTGCCAACCCAGCAGGACACTCCAGCTAGTGGAGTTGCCCGCCCCCTCCGGCCAGGCCCCACTTTTGGCGGCAAGGCCGGAGAAAATAATGAGAAAAACAAGGAGGAGTCACTGGCCAGTCAGGACAGCCCCTAAGGTGTCCTGAGCTGAAGTGACTCTAACTTTTAGGAATCCTCCATCTTGCAGATGGAGGATTCCCCCAATAGGGTTAGGATTGTGACCCCCTCCCCTTGGGAGGAGGCACAAAGAGGGTGTACCCACCCTCAGGGCTAGTAGCCATTGGCTACTAACCCCCCAGACCTAAACACGCCCTTAAATTTAGTATTTAAGGGCTACCCTGAACCCTAGAAAATTAGATTCCTGCAACTACAAGAAGAAGGACTGCCTAGCTGAAAACCCCTGCAGCGGAAGACCAGAAGACGACAACTGCCTTGGCTCCAGAAACTCACCGGCCTGTCTCCTGCCTTCCAAAGATCCTGCTCCAGCGACGCCTTCCAAAGGGACCAGCGACCTCGACATCCTCTGAGGACTGCCCCTGCTTCGAAAAGACAAGAAACTCCCGAGGACAGCGGACCTGCTCCAAGAAAAGCTGCAACTTTGTTTCCAGCAGCTTTAAAGAACCCTGCAAGCTCCCCGCAAGAAGCGTGAGACTTGCAACACTGCACCCGGCGACCCCGACTCGGCTGGTGGCGATCCAACACCTCAGGAGGGACCCGAGGACTACTCTAAGACTGTGAGTACAAAAACCTGTCCCCCCTGAGCCCCCACAGCGCCGCCTGCAGAGGGAATCCCGGGGCTTCCCCTGACCGCAACTCTTTGAATCCTAAGTCCCGACACCTGGGAGAGACCCTGCACCCGCAGCCCCCAGGACCTGAAGGACCGGACTTTCACTGGAGGAGTGACCCCCAGGAGTCCCT
Source organism: Pleurodeles waltl (assembly GCF_031143425.1). NCBI lineage: Eukaryota > Metazoa > Chordata > Amphibia > Caudata > Salamandridae > Pleurodeles > Pleurodeles waltl. The sequence continues at coordinate 506,068,432 of NC_090443.1, forward strand.
CTCCCGTGACCAAGTGGAGGTTTCCCCGAGGAACCCCCCCCTTGCCTGCCTGCAGCGCTGAAGAGATCCCTAGATCTCCCATTGACTTCCATTACAAACCCGACGCTTGTTTCTACACTGCACCCGGCCGCCCCCGCGCTGCTGAGGGTGAAATTTCTGTGTGGGCTTGTGTCCCCCCCGGTGCCCTACAAAACCCCCCTGGTCTGCCCTCCGAAGACGCGGGTACCTACCTGCAAGCAGACCGGAACCGGGGCACCCCCTTCTCTCCATTCTAGCCTATGTGTTTTGGGCACCACTTTGAACTCTGCACCTGACCGGCCCTGAGCTGCTGGTGTGGTGACTTTGGGGTTGCTCTGAACCCCCAACGGTGGGCTACCTTGGACCAAGAACTAAGCCCTGTAAGTGTCTTACTTACCTGGTTAACCTAACAAATACTTACCTCCCCTAGGAACTGTGAAAATTGCACTGTGTCCACTTTTAAAACAGCTATTTGTGAATAACTTGAAAAGTATACATGCAATTTTGATGATTTGAAGTTCCTAAAGTACCTACCTGCAATACCTTTCGAATGAGATATTACATGTAGAATTTGAACCTGTGGTTCTTAAAATAAACTAAGAAAAGATATTTTTCTATATAAAAACCTATTGGCTGGATTTGTCTCTGAGTGTGTGTACCTCATTTATTGTCTATGTGTATGTACAACAAATGCTTAACACTACTCCTTGGATAAGCCTACTGCTCGACCACACTACCACAAAATAAGAGCATTAGTATTATCTATTTTTACCACTATTTTACCTCTAAGGGGAACCCTTGGACTCTGTGCATGCTATTCCTTACTTTGAAATAGCACATACAGAGCCAACTTCCTACATTGGTGGATCAGCGGTGGGGTACAAGACTTTGCATTTGCTGGACTACTCAGCCAATACCTGATCACACGACAAATTCCAAAATTGTCATTAGAAATTGATTTTTGCAATTTGAAAAGTTTTCTAAATTCTTAAAAGACCTGCTAGGGCCTTGTGTTAGATCCTGTTTAGCATTTCTTTTAGAGTTTAAAAGTTTGTAAAAGTTTGAATTAGATTCTAGAACCAGTTGTAGATTCTTAAAAAGTATTCCAACTTTTAGAAGCAAAATGTCTAGCACAGATGTGACTGTGGTGGAACTCGACACCACACCTTACCTCCATCTTAAGATGAGGGAGCTAAGGTCACTCTGTAAAATAAAGAAAATAACAATGGGCCCCAAACCTACCAAAATACAGCTCCAGGAGCTTTTGGCAGAGTTTGAAAAGGCCAACCCCTCTGAGGGTGGCAACTCAGAGGAAGAGGATAGTGACTTGGAGGAAAATTCCCCCCTACCAGTCCTATCTAGGGAGGACAGGGTCCCTCAAACCCTGACTCCTAAAATAATAGTCAGAGATGCTGGTTCCCTCACAGGAGAGACCAACACCTCTGAAATCACTGAGGATAGCCCCAGTGAAGAGGACATCCAGTTAGCCAGGATGGCCAAAAGATTGGCTTTGGAAAGACAGATCCTAGCCATAGAGAGGGAAAGACAAGAGATGGGCCTAGGACCCATCAATGGTGGCAGCAACATAAATAGGGTCAGAGATTCTCCTGACATGTTGAAAATCCCTAAAGGGATTGTAACAAAATTTGAAGATGGTGATGACATCACCAAGTGGTTCACAGCTTTTGAGAGGGCTTGTGTAACCAGAAAAGTGAACAGATCTCACTGGGGTGCTCTCCTTTGGGAAATGTTCACAGGAAAGTGTAGGGATAGACTCCTCACACTCTCTGGACAAGATGCAGAATCTTATGACCTCATGAAGGGTACCCTGATTGAGGGCTTTGGATTCTCCACTGAGGAGTATAGGATTTGATTCAGGGGGGCTCAAAAATCCTCGAGCCAGACCTGGGTTGACTTTGTAGACTACTCAGTGAAAACACTAGATGGTTGGATTCAAGGCAGTGGTGTAAGTAATTATGATGGGCTGTACAATTTATTTGTGAAAGAACACCTGTTAAGTAATTGTTTCAATGATAAACTGCATCAGCATCTGGTAGACCTAGGACCAATTTCTCCCCAAGAATTGGGAAAGAAGGCGGACCATTGGGTCAAGACAAGGGTGTCCAAGACTTCAACAGGGGGTGACCAAAAGAAAGGGGTCACAAAGACTCCCCAGGGGAAGGGTGATGAGACAACCAAAACTAAAAATAGTAAAGAGTCTTCTACAGGCCCCCAAAAACCTGCACAAGAGGGTGGGCCCAGAGCCTCTTCACAAAACAATGGGTACAAGGGTAAAAACTTTGATCCCAAAAAGGCCTGGTGTCATAGCTGTAAACAGCATGGACACCAAACTGGAGACAAGGCCTGTCCCAAGAAAGGTTCCACTCCAAACTCCCATCCAGGTAACACTGGTATGGCTAGTCTCCAAGTGGGATCAACAGTGTGCCCAGAGCAAATCAGGGTCCACACTGAAGCTACTCTAGTTTCTGAGGGTGGGGTGGATTTAGCCACACTAGCTGTCTGGCCGCCTAACATGCAAAAATACAGACAGCAACTCTTAATTAATGGGACTAGAATAGAGGGCCTGAGGGATACAGGTGCCAGTGTCACCATGGTGACAGAGAAACTGGTTTCCCCTGGCCAATACCTGACTGGAAAAACTTACACAGTCACCAACGCTGACAATCAGAGAAAAGTACATCCCATGGCAATGGTTACTTTAGAATGGGGAGGGGTCAATGGCCTGAAACAGGTGGTGGTCTCCTCAAATATCCCAGTGGACTGTCTGCTTGGAAATGACCTGGAGTCCTCAGCATGGGCTGAGGTAGAGCTAAAAACCCATGCAGCAATGCTGGGTATCCCTGAACTGGTGTGTGTGAAAACAAGAGCACAGTGCAAGGCACAGGGTGAACAAGTAGAGCTGGAGTCTGGAAGAATGGCCCAGCCTACCAAGAGAACAGGAAAGTCAGTTGGGAAACCAACTGCAACACAGCAAAAGACAGGGAACCTCTCTTCTCAGGAAGAAGTTCTGCCCTCTGAGGGAACTGAGCCTTTGGAGCTTGAACCTTATCAGGTTGAGCTCTTAGGCCCAGGGGGACCCTCAAGGGAGGAGCTGTGTAAGGGACAAGAAACCTGTCCCTCTCTTGAAGGCCTTAGGCAGCAAGCTGCTGAAGAGTCCAAAGGCAAGAAAAATGGAACGCATAGGGTCTATTGGGAAGATGGACTCCTGTACACTGAGGCCAGGGACCCCAAACCTGGTGCCACTAGGAGAGTGGTAGTGCCTCAGCTGTTCAGGAAGTTCATCCTAACATTGGCCCATGACATTCCCCTTGCTGGACATTTGGGACAAACCAAGACGTGGGAGAGGTTAGTCAACCACTTCTACTGGCCCAATATGTCCAACATGGTTAAGGAGTTTTGCCTCTCCTGCCCCACCTGTCAAGCCAGTGGTAAGACTGGTGGGCATCCAAAGGCCCCCCTCATTCCACTTCCAGTGGTGGGGGTTCCCTTTGAAAGAGTGGGTGTGGACATAGTTGGTCCACTAGAACCTCCCACAGCCTCAGGAAATATGTATATCCTGGTAGTAGTGGATCATGCTACCAGGTATCCTGAAGCTATTCCCCTTAGGTCGACTACTGCCCCTGCAGTAGCCAAGGCCCTCATTGGTATCTTTACCAGAGTGGGTTTCCCTAAGGAGGTGGTGTCTGACAGAGGTACCAACTTCATGTCAGCATACCTAAAGCACATGTGGAATGAGTGTGGAGTGACTTATAAATTCACTACACCATACCATCCACAAACTAATGGCTTGGTTGAGAGATTCAACAAGACATTAAAAGGCATGATCATGGGGCTCCCAGAAAAACTCAAAAGGAGATGGGATGTCCTCTTGCCATGTCTGCTTTTCGCTTACAGAGAGGTGCCACAGAAGGGAGTAGGATTCTCACCCTTTGAACTTCTGTTTGGTCATCCTGTAAGGGGACCACTTGCCCTTGTTAAAAAAGGCTGGGAGAGACCTCTCCATGAGCCTAAACAGGACATAGTGGACTATGTACTTGGCCTTCGCTCTAGAATGGCAGAGTACATGGAAAAGGCAACCAAAAACCTTGAGGCCAGCCAACAGCTCCAGAAGTTTTGGTATGACCAAAAGGCTGCACTGGTTGAGTTCCAACCAGGGCAGAAAGTCTGGGTTCTGGAGCCTGTGGCTCCCAGGGCACTCCAGGACAAATGGAGTGGCCCTTACCCAGTACTAGAAAGGAAGAGTCAGGTCACCTACCTGGTGGACCTGGGCACAAGCAGGAGCCCCAAGAGGGTGATCCATGTGAACCGCCTTAAGCTCTTCCATGACAGGGCTGATGTGAATCTGTTGATGGTAACAGATGAGGATCAGGAGGCAGAGAGTGAACCTCTCCCTGATCTTCTGTCATCAGACCCAAAAGATGGCACAGTAGATGGAGTGATCTACTCAGACACCCTCTCTGGCCAACAGCAAGCTGATTGTAGGAGAGTCCTACAACAGTTTCCTGAACTCTTCTCCTTAACCCCTGGTCAGACACACCTGTGTACCCATGATGTGGACACAGGAGACAGCATGCCTGTCAAGAACAAAATCTTTAGACAGTCTGACCATGTTAAGGAAAGCATCAAGGTGGAAGTCCACAAGATGCTGGAATTGGGAGTGATTGAGCGCTCTGACAGCCACTGGGCTAGCCCAGTGGTCTTAGTCCCCAAACCTCACATCAAAGATGGAAAGAAAGAGATGAGGTTTTGTGTGGACTACAGAGGGCTCAATTCTGTCACCAAGACAGATGCTCATCCAATTCCAAGAGCTGATGAGCTCATAGACAAATTAGGTGCTGCCAAATTCCTAAGTACCTTTGACTTGACAGCAGGGTACTGGCAAATAAAAATGGCACCTGGAGCAAAAGAGAAAACAGCATTCTCCACACCTGATGGGCATTATCAGTTTACTGTTATGCCCTTTGGTTTAAAGAATGCCCCTGCCACCTTCCAAAGGTTGGTGAATCAAGTCCTTGCTGGCTTGGAGTCCTTTAGCACAGCTTATCTTGATGATATTGCTGTCTTTAGCTCCACCTGGCAGGATCACCTGGTCCACCTGAGGAAGGTTTTGAAGAATCTGCAATCTGCAGGCCTCTCTATCAAGGCATCCAAATGCCAGATAGGGCAGGGAACTGTGGTTTACTTGGGCCACCTTGTAGGTGGAGGCCAAGTTCAGCCACTCCAACCCAAGATCCAGACTATTCTGGACTGGGTAGCTCCAAAAACCCAGACTCAAGTCAGGGCATTCCTTGGCTTGACTGGGTATTACAGGAGGTTTGTGAAGGGATATGGATCCATTGTGACAGCCCTCACTGAACTCACCTCCAAGAAAATGCCCAAGAAAGTGAACTGGACTGTGGAATGCCAACAGGCCTTTGACACCCTGAAACAAGCAATGTGCTCAGCACCAGTTCTAAAAGCTCCAGATTATTCTAAGCAGTTCATTGTGCAGACTGATGCCTCTGAACATGGGATAGGGGCAGTTTTGTCCCAAACAAATGATGATGGCCTTGACCAGCCTGTTGCTTTCATTAGCAGGAGGTTACTCCCCAGGGAGCAGCGTTGGAGTGCCATTGAGAGGGAGGCCTTTGCTGTGGTTTGGTCCCTGAAGAAGCTGAGACCATACCTCTTTGGGACTCACTTCCTAGTTCAAACTGACCACAGACCTCTCAAATGGCTGATGCAAATGAAAGGTGAAAATCCTAAACTGTTGAGGTGGTCCATCTCCCTACAGGGAATGGACTTTATAGTGGAACACAGACCTGGGACTGCCCATGCCAATGCAGATGGCCTTTCCAGGTTCTTCCACTTAGAAAATGAAGACTCTCTTGGGAAAGGTTAGTCTCATCCTCTTTCGTTTGGGGGGGGGTTGTGTAAGGAAATGCCTCCTTGGCATGGTTGCCCCCTGACTTTTTGCCTTTGCTGATGCTATGTTTACAATTGAAAGTGTGCTGAGGCCTGCTAACCAGGCCCCAGCACCAGTGTTCTTTCCCTAACCTGTACTTTTGTATCCACAATTGGCAGACCCTGGCATCCAGATAAGTCCCTTGTAACTGGTACTTCTAGTACCAAGGGCCCTGATGCCAAGGAAGGTCTCTAAGGGCTGCAGCATGTCTTATGCCACCCTGGAGACCTCTCACTCAGCACAGACACACTGCTTGCCAGCTTGTGTGTGCTAGTGAGGACAAAACGAGTAAGTCGACATGGCACTCCCCTCAGGGTGCCATGCCAGCCTCTCACTGCCTATGCAGTATAGGTAAGACACCCCTCTAGCAGGCCTTACAGCCCTAAGGCAGGGTGCACTATACCATAGGTGAGGGTACCAGTGCATGAGCATGGTACCCCTACAGTGTCTAAACAAAACCTTAGACATTGTAAGTGCAGGGTAGCCATAAGAGTATATGGTCTGGGAGTCTGTCAAACACGAACTCCACAGCACCATAATGGCTACACTGAAAACTGGGAAGTTTGGTATCAAACTTCTCAGCACAATAAATGCACACTGATGCCAGTGTACATTTTATTGTCAAATACACCACAGAGGGCACCTTAGAGGTGCCCCCTGAAACTTAACCGACTATCTGTGTAGGCTGACTAGTTTTAGCAGCCTGCCACAAACCGAGACATGTTGCTGGCCCCATGGGGAGAGTGCCTTTGTCACTCTGAGGCCAGTAACAAAGCCTGCACTGGGTGGAGATGCTAACACCTCCCCCAGGCAGGAATTGTCACACCTGGCGGTGAGCCTCAAAGGCTCACCTCCTTTGTGCCAACCCAGCAGGACACTCCAGCTAGTGGAGTTGCCCGCCCCCTCCGGCCAGGCCCCACTTTTGGCGGCAAGGCCGGAGAAAATAATGAGAAAAACAAGGAGGAGTCACTGGCCAGTCAGGACAGCCCCTAAGGTGTCCTGAGCTGAAGTGACTCTAACTTTTAGAAATCCTCCATCTTGCAGATGGAGGATTCCCCCAATAGGGTTAGGATTGTGACCCCCTCCCCTTGGGAGGAGGCACAAAGAGGGTGTACCCACCCTCAGGGCTAGTAGCCATTGGCTACTAACCCCCCAGACCTAAACACGCCCTTAAATTTAGTATTTAAGGGCTACCCTGAACCCTAGAAAATTAGATTCCTGCAACTACAAGAAGAAGGACTGCCTAGCTGAAAACCCCTGCAGCGGAAGACCAGAAGACGACAACTGCCTTGGCTCCAGAAACTCACCGGCCTGTCTCCTGCCTTCCAAAGATCCTGCTCCAGCGACGCCTTCCAAAGGGACCAGCGACCTCGACATCCTCTGAGGACTGCCCCTGCTTCGAAAAGACAAGAAACTCCCGAGGACAGCGGACCTGCTCCAAGAAAAGCTGCAACTTTGTTTCCAGCAGCTTTAAAGAACCCTGCAAGCTCCCCGCAAGAAGCGTGAGACTTGCAACACTGCACCCGGCGACCCCGACTCGGCTGGTGGCGATCCAACACCTCAGGAGGGACCCGAGGACTACTCTAAGACTGTGAGTACAAAAACCTGTCCCCCCTGAGCCCCCACAGCGCCGCCTGCAGAGGGAATCCCGAGGCTTCCCCTGACCGCGACTCTTTGAATCCTAAGTCCCGACACCTGGGAGAGACCCTGCACCCGCAGCCCCCAGGACCTGAAGGACCGGACTTTCACTGGAGGAGTGACCCCCAGGAGTCCCTCTCCCGTGACCAAGTGGAGGTTTCCCCGAGGAACCCCCCCCTTGCCTGCCTGCAGCGCTGAAGAGATCCCTAGATCTCCCATTGACTTCCATTACAAACCCGACGCTTGTTTCTACACTGCACCCGGCCGCCCCCGCGCTGCTGAGGGTGAAATTTCTGTGTGGGCTTGTGTCCCCCCCGGTGCCCTACAAAACCCCCCTGGTCTGCCCTCCGAAGACGCGGGTACCTACCTGCAAGCAGACCGGAACCGGGGCACCCCCTTCTCTCCATTCTAGCCTATGTGTTTTGGGCACCACTTTGAACTCTGCACCTGACCGGCCCTGAGCTGCTGGTGTGGTGACTTTGGGGTTGCTCTGAACCCCCAACGGTGGGCTACCTTGGACCAAGAACTAAGCCCTGTAAGTGTCTTACTTACCTGGTTAACCTAACAAATACTTACCTCCCCTAGGAACTGTGAAAATTGCACTGTGTCCACTTTTAAAACAGCTATTTGTGAATAACTTGAAAAGTATACATGCAATTTTGATGATTTGAAGTTCCTAAAGTACTTACCTGCAATACCTTTCGAATGAGATATTACATGTAGAATTTGAACCTGTGGTTCTTAAAATAAACTAAGAAAAGATATTTTTCTATATAAAAACCTATTGGCTGGATTTGTCTCTGAGTGTGTGTACCTCATTTATTGTCTATGTGTATGTACAACAAATGCTTAACACTACTCCTTGGATAAGCCTACTGCTCGACCACACTACCACAAAATAAGAGCATTAGTATTATCTATTTTTACCACTATTTTACCTCTAAGGGGAACCCTTGGACTCTGTGCATGCTATTCCTTACTTTGAAATAGCACATACAGAGCCAACTTCCTACACTCTCCCTCCAATTAAGACCAAAAGAAAACTAGCATTTCAGGAGACAGAAATGCAGCCGAAGAAAATCCTCACCACCAAGGTTTTCACCACAACCTTCCCCACCACACTCACCACAACTGTCTCCAGTGGGAACACCTCCAATGCAGTCACCCACACATACAGGGTTGATGATCCTGATGCATGGGACTTATATGATGCACCAGTATCGGATAACAGTCCGGATTGTTACCCAACAAAGCCGTCACCTCCAGACGACAGTACTGCATATACGCAGGTACTATCCAGGGTAGCTACGTTCCACAACGTAGCAATGCAATCTCAGCTTATAGAGGATGATTTCCTGTTCAACGCCTTGGCATCCACCCACGCGTCCTACCAGAGTCTGCCAATGCTCCCGGGTATGCAAAACAAGTATTCCAGGAGCCAGTTAAAGGAAGGGCTATCACGCCTAGGGTGGAGAAGAAGTACAAGCCTCCCCCAACGGATCCTGTGTTCATAACACAACAACTTACACCGGACTCGGTGGTTGTAGGAGCAGCAAGAAAGAGAGCAAACTCTCAATCGTCAGGAGACGCTCCACTGCCTGACAAAGACAGTAGAATAATTTGCAAGCCTTACTTGCTCGCTACGACAGGGCACACTGGGACGAGATGCAACACATTATACAACACTTGCCCAAAGAACACCAGAAACGTGCCCAGCAGGTTGTGGAAGAAGGACAGGCAATATCCAACAACCAAATAAGGTCCGCACTAGACTCGGCAGACCCGGCAGCACGAACGGTCAACACTGCGGTAACCATTCGCAGGCATGCATGGTTAAGAAGCTCTGGATTCAAGCCAGAAATCCAACAAGCGGTGTTGAACATGCCATTTAACCAAGAACAATTGTTTGGGCCGGAAGTGGACACAGCAATTGAAAAGTTAAAAAAAGACACGGACATGGCCAAAGCCATGGGTGCGCTCTACTCCCCACAAGTCAGAGGCACATTTAGAAAGCCACAATTCAGAGGAGGTTTTCGAATGCAAACACCAGAGCCTTCCACCTCTCAAACCAGACCCACCTATCAGGCACAATACCAAAGGGGAGGGTTTTGTGGCTCCTATAGAGGAGGACAATTCCCAAGAGGAAGGGGAAAGTTCCAGACACCCAAAACAAGCCAGACCAAGCAGTGACTTCAATGTCACAAAACCCCAACACTTATCACCAGTGGGGGGAGACTGACCGCATACTATCAAAACTGGACACACATTACCACAGACGCATGGGTCCTAGCCATTATCCAACATGGTTATTGCATAGAATTCACAAATTTCCCACCAGATGTGCCACCAAGAGCACACAATCTGTTCAAACAACACTTAGACCTATTACAAATAGAAGTACAAGCACTATTACAAAAACAAGCACTAGAGCTAGTACCCAACCATCAGAAAGGAACAGGCGTCTACTCACTATATTTCCTAATTCCAAAAAAGGACAAAACGTTAAGACCTTTCTTAGATCTCAGAACACTGAATCTCTTCATCAAATCAGACCACTTCCACATGGTAACACTTCAAGACGTGGTTCCCTTACTAAAAAAGGAGGACTACATGTCAACATTAGATCTCAAAGATGCATACTTTCACATACCCATCCATCCTTCTCACAGAAAATACTTAAGGTTTGTAATACACGGCGTGCACTATCAATTCAAAGTGTTACCGTTCGGGATAACAACGGCCCCAAGGGTATTCACAAAATGCCTAGCAGTAGTAGCCGCTCACATAAGGAGACAGCACATGCACGTATTCCCATATTTAGACGACTGGCTAATAAAAACCAACACTCAACAACAGTGTCTTCTTCACACGCAATACGTCATAGAAACTCTACACAAACTAGGGTTCTCTATAAATTACCAGAAATCACACCTGCAACCATCCCAAATACAACAATACTTGGGAGCAACACTCAACACACAAAACGCAATTGCCACTCCAAGCCCACAAAGGGTCCAAGCGTTCCAAAATATAACATCAAGCATACAGTCAAACCAACACTACCCAGTAAGGTTTGTAATGAAACTTCTAGGCATGATGTCTTCATGCATAGCCATTGCCCCAAATGCAAGATTACACATGCAGCCCTTACAACAGTGCCTAGCAAAACAATGGATACAAGCACAGGGTCAACTTCAAGATCTAGTGTTGATAGACCGCCAAACACACTTCTCGCTTCAATGGTGGAACCCTATAAATTTAAACAAAGGGCGGCCATTCCAAGACCCAGTGCCTCAAGCTGTTATCACAACAGATGCTTCCATGATAGGGTGGGGAGCACACCTCAACAAGCACAGCATACAGGGTCAATGGGACAATCAACTAAAACAACTTCACATAAATCATTTGGAACTGCTAGCAGTGTTTCTAGCATTGAAAGCATTTCAACCACTGGTAGCCCGCAAACACATTCTTGTCAAAACAGACAACATGACAACAATGTATTATCTCAACAAACAAGGGGGGACACACTCGTCACAACTGTGGGGGTCATTCTGACCCTGGCGGTAGACTACCGCCATGCCAACGACCGCGGATGCACCGCCAACAGGCTGACGGTGCATCCCGCTGCCCTGGGGAATCCTCCATGGCAGCGCTGCAGGCAGCGCCGCCATGGGGATTCCGACCCCCGTACCGCCAGCCTGGCTCTGGCGGTTCTGACCGCCAGAACCTGGATGGCGGTAACGGGTGTCGCGGAGCCCACTGGCATGGGCTCTGCAGGGGCCCCCTAACAGGGACCCACCAAGATTTTCAGTGTCTGCCAAGCAGACACTGAAAATCGCGACGGGTGCAACTGCACCCGTCGCACCCCTTCCACTCCGCCGGCTCCATTCGGAGCCGGCATCCTCATGGAATGGGGTTTCCCGCTGGGCTGGCGGGCGGCCTTCTGGCGGTCGCCCGCCAGCCCAGCGGGAAAATCAGAATTACCGCGGCGGTCTTTTGACCGCGCAGCGGTATTCTGACGGCGGTACTTTGTCGGGCGGCGGAGTCAGAATGACCCCCTGTGTCTCTTAGCACAAAAGATTTGGCATTGGGCAATTCACAATCACATTCGCCTGATAGCACAATACATACCAGGCATTCAGAACCAGTTAGCCGACAATCTCAGTCGATGTTACCAGCAAACTCACGAATACAGGATCACTTCCTCCGCTTGGGAACACCAAACATAGACCTATTTGCAACAAAAGAAAACGCAAAATGCCAAAACTTCGTGTCCAGGTACCCACACCCTGAATCCAAGGGCAATGCGCTATGGATTAGTTGGTCAGGGATATTTGCTTACGCTTTTCCCCCTCTCCCACTCATTCCTTATCTGGTCAACAAACTAAGTCAAAACAAACTCAAACTAATACTCATAGCACCAACCTGGTCTCGCCAACCGTGGTACACAACACTGTTGGACCTATCAGTAGTACCTCACATCAAATTACCAAACATACCAGATCTGTTAACACAACACAAACAACAGATCAGACACCCCAATCCAGCATCGCTCAATCTATCACTCTGGTTCCTGAAGTCTTAGAATTCAGACATTTAAACCTTACACAAGAATGTATGGAGGTTATTAAACAAGCTAGAAAACCTACAACAAGACATTGTTACGCAAACAAATGGAAAAGATTTGTTTGCTACTGCCACACTAATCACATTCAACCACTACATGACTCCACAAAGGACATTGCAAGCTACTTATTACACTTACAAAATTCTAATCTAGCATTCTCTTCCATCAAAATACATCTCACTGCAATATCTGCCTATCTGCAGATTACACATACAACATCGCTTTTTAGAATCCCAGTCATTAAAGCATTTATGGAGGGACTAAAAAGATTCATACCCCCAAGGACACCACCAGTACCTTCGTGGAACCTTAATATTGTATTAACACGACTCATGGGACCACCATTCGAACCCATGCACTCTTTTGAAATGCAATACTTGACTTGGAAAGTAGCCTTTCTAATAGCTATCACATCACTTAGAAGAGTAAGTGAGATACAAGCATTTACTATTCAAGAACCCTTTATACAAATACATAAACATAAAGTGGTTCTCCGTACAAATCCCAAATTCTTACCAAAGGTCATAACACCATTCCACCTAAACCAAACTGTGGAACTCCGAGTCTTCTTTCCGCAACCAGACTCAGTAGCCGAAAGAGCCTTACATACATTAGACATAAAAAGAGCACTAATGTATTACATTGACAGAACAAAACAATTTCGTAAAACAAAACAATTGTTTGTAGCCTTCCAAAAACCTCATGCAGGTAATCCTATATCCAAACAAGGCATTGCCAGATGGATAGTTAAATGTATTCAAACTTGCTATATTAAAGCAAAAAGAGATTTACCTATTACACCAAGAGCACATTCCACTAGGAAGAAAGGCGCCACAATGGCTCTTCTAGGGAATATACCTATGACATAAATTTGTAAGGCAGCCACCTGGTCTACGCCTCATACATTCACTAAGCATTACTGTGTAGATGTGTTAGCAACACAACAAGCCACAGTAGGACAGGCTGTATTAAGAACATTATTTCAGACAACTTCAACTCCTACAGGCTAAACCACCGCTTTTTGGGGAGATTACTGCTTGTTAGTCTATGCACAGCATGTGTATCTGCAGCTACACATGCCACCGAAAGGAAAATTTAACTTTCCCATTGTACATCTGTTCGTGGCATGAGACGCTGCAGATTCACATGCGCCCTCCCACCTCCCGGGAGCCTGTAGCTGTTATTAGTTGAATTAAAATTGTAAATGTTAAATATTCTTTTGATACACATTATGTACATGCATACATACTCCATTGCATGGGCACATCTAGTATACTCACAACTCCTATCTCACCCTTTGCGGGAAGAAAACAATCTAAGATAGAGTCGATGCCCATGGGCAATGGAGCCGAAAGGGAGGAGTCCCTTGGTCTTGTGACTCGAAAAGACTTCTTTGAAGAAAAACAACTTGTAACACTCCGAGCCCAATACTAGATGGCAGGATAATGCACAGCATGTGAATCTGCAGCGTCTCATGCCACGAACAGATGTACACTGGGTAAGTGACATTTTCCATATATATATATATATATATATAATAATATGTATCAAAAACAATAACAGTATAAATAATCCAATAAGAATAATATATTAATTAATGTAGACGATAAGTTAAATATTAAAAATCTAAGAACACATTCACTAAAAAATACCCAAAAGATTAAAATACATTAAGAAATTGGAATAAATGATATAAAATATTTTTTTTAAAAACAATTAATGCTATAAAATGTATTTTAACAATATTATGAAAACTATTGGAGCCTAAGAATATTAAATATACTATTCTCACTCTAGTTTATGCAAGAGTAGGGAAAGTGTTGGACTTTGAAGGGGTTAAAGTTACTATTCCTATTCCTACTCCAAACAACACAACAGTAGGGAAGTGTTGGATTTCTAAGGGCTAAAATGTACTATTTCCTCTCCAAACATTAGGGAGAGTGTTTGTCTTTGAATCGGTAAAAGTTAGTATTCCCACTCCAATCTGTGAAACAGAAAGAAAGAGTTGGATTTCAGAGGGGTGAAATTGACCATTCCCACTCCAGACAGCGCAACAGTTGGGAAAGTGTTGAACAGCAAAGAGATTAATTTTACTATTCCTACTGCAGTTCAAACAAGAGTAAGGAAAGTACTTCACTTGAAACACAATACATATATAAGTTACCCATGAACATTGAAAAAGTGTTAAACTCTTAATATAGAAATTATTAATTAATGAAAAAAGAATACAAATGTATTTAAAAAAACTAAAAACAGTTAATCAATTTACACAATTACTATTCAATAGTTATCAATCAATGATTAATTGTTATTTAGTTAATAATTAATTACCTTCCTACACTATTCTCCTACAAACATAGCAGCCTGCAATCTAAAATATAACTAAAAAATAAATTATTCCATAATTTATATATTTAAAATAAATTAAATAATTATCAATTAATAATTAATTGTTAATTATTACCCAATACCTTACCAGCCTAGACCCCTACCAACCTAGAAGCCCACCTCTAAAATATAATTAAAATAAAAAATATTCCACAATTTACATATTTAAAATTGAATTAAATAATTGAATTACAAATATTAATTAATGGTTAATTAATAATTATTCATTAACTTCTCACCCTATTCCCCTACAAACCTATCATCCTGCGACTAAAGTAAATATGTATTCCATTATTTACACATTTAAAATTCAATTAAGTAATTGGTTTACAAATAATAATTTTTACTTAATTAAAAATTACTCAATTAATTTCCACCCATACCCCTACAAACCTAGCATCCCACAAATAAAATAGAAATCAAATAAATCAGTTTTCCATATTTTCTTTTATTACAAATCCCTTAAAATAATGAACTAATAATAAATTGTTAAATCATTATTACTCAATTAACTTCCCACCCTAGATCTCTACAAACCGAGCTGCCCGCAACTATATATAGGTCAAATAAATAAGTATTCCATAAATTACATATTTAGAAATCAATTAAATAATTACTTGACAATTAATTTTTAACTAATTATTGCTTAATGGACGTCCCATCCCACACCCCTACAAAACCAACAGCCCACAAACAAAAAAAGCAAAAATAAATCAGTATGACATAATTTACATAAATATCAATCATATAATTAAAGTTTGCTTAATAATTCATAATTAATTATTACCTAACTAACTTGCCAACCTATCCCCACAAATGTAACAACCTGCTGCAGCATTATAAATTACTATTAAGCATTAAATAAAAAAATCGAAATCACTTAAAATTACAAGCTATAGTTTAAAAAATACTATTAACATTTATATAGACATATAGTTGATAATAAGACAAAATTATTATATAAAAATAAACACATTCAAATAATTAAAAACAATATTTTTAACCACATCATTAAAAACAAAATTAAAAGCATTAAAATTATTTCGAACAATATTACTTACCTAAAAATACTGTATTCTTGTCGACGATATTTATGTGCCCCGATATTTCATTTCTGATATTTCTGTCTCCCATATATTTTTAATTGGATATTTCATCCAAACAATCTACTGAAGATCACATTGTGTGTGTGTGTGTGTGTGTGTGTGTGTGTGTGTGTGTGTATATATATATATATATATATATATATATATATATATATACACACACACCATATATTACCTAGTTGCAGACGCCTCTAGGTAGTTATAGTTAGGACCTAGTTTCCTTAGGAAGAAAGATTTTTGTTTTGCCTATAACCCTCTCGCTGCTTGACGAATCTTCACAAAATTTTCAAAACGTATACTTTGTTAAGTTCAGCTTCTTTCGTGAACGTTTCAGGGTGATCCATCAAGTGGGGGCTAAAAAAAATGGGGGACCCCAAAACTTGTTTTCCCCATTCATTTTTTCATTGGACTTTAAGACACGCCTGCAGCCCGAACCACTGAACGGAATTATACCAAATTTGGCATGAAGTTAGATTCTGTTCCACAGATCACGCTTTTTGTGGTGGTTTGGTGCAAATCCATTCAGTAGTTTTGTAGTAATTTGAGGATAAAAAATATAGATATATAAGGAAGCGGATATTCCGCGGATCCAACTGTCCCTGGCTGATATCTGATTGGCTGCCAGCACTTCAACAACGAAGTGTTGGCAGCCGTCGTGGGACTTGGCATCAGCCGAGTCCCAGACAAAAAAGACAAAAAAAAGGAAAGGGGTCAGGGTAGAGCCACTCTGACCCCTTAGCCCTGGTGCTGTATCCCTGAGGTACCCCGTCAGGACTAACTAAAAAGCCTTAAAAAAAAAAATCAGGAAAATCCACAGATAGATCCAAAGATTTTTCTGAGATCTAAAAAAAAAAGTGTTCTCTTGCGCTTTTTTTTATTTGCCCCTGGGTGGGCCAGGTCCTGGGTGCATTAGGGGTAAATACGGGGGGGCACACAGGGCCCCCCTCCTTGGACTATAATAAGCCCCGGGGACTACCACCCCCTGGGGCATAATGCTTTTACAGTGGGAGAGGCCCTACAAGCCTCACCCACAGCCCCGAGGACTACCAGCTCCCCGGGTCTAATATACAAATGTGAGCGGGACGCAAGTTATCGTTACTATAGGGCACAAATTGGCGTTAGTTTAGATAATTCTAACTATAATTCGCTCATTTCTAAGGTTTTGACCGTTTAAAATGTGAGCCTAACTATAACATCCCTGTAATCTTTGTTTTTTTCAGTGGATATATATATATATATATATATATATGTATATACACCCACATATCTTTATATATATAACTATATATAAACATATATTCACTTAAAAAAGCAAAGGTTAAAGGGACGTTATATTAGGCTCACATTTTAAATGTACCAAACTATAACTCACGCTACCATGCAAAGTTTTCTGCTAAATTATTTTACTGCAAATGTTACATTGATGTTATCAAAGATGTCAAGAGTGGTGTATTATGTGGGGTAATTAGCAGTGCATGGTGAGGGCGCGAGTTATAGTTATCTTAGGGCATGAGTTATAGTAACTTGAGATAACTCTAATAACTATAACTGATGAATTTCAATGGTCTGTAACGTCCCTGTACCCTTTGTTTTTTTTAAGTGAATTTCTATTATTTTCATTGTATTTACTACATATAACTTTCCTGTAGCCTTTGGTTCTTTCAGTGAGATAGATATATATATATATATATATATATATATATATATATATATGTATATATATATATATATATATATATATATATATATATATATACTTATATCTTTGGCACTGTTTGACGAATCTTCACAATATTTTCCAAAAGAAGTGGCCTAGTGATTCTTGTTGCGCACAGGAAGTTTCCAGGTGATCCGTCAGGAGGGGGCCAAGAAACAGGGGCTCAAAAAATGTTGCTTTCCCCATGTTAATTCCCGTAGGACCTGTCAACTGGTCTAGAGCCACAGGACAGTATTACACCAAATTTGGCAGAAAGCTAGCTGCTGGTACGCAGATTGTGCTTTTTGTTATTTGGTGTAAATCCGGTCAGTAGTTTAGGAGATATTTAAGGGCAAATAAATTTGTATATTTCTGGCTGCAATTAGTCACAAAATTCATGAATTTTCACAAATAACCATGCGAAAAGAAGCATTGCAATTGGCTAATTTCAACTTGAGTAGAAAGTTGAGCCCGCCATTTAATTTCACTGGATATGGTCCCCAGAGGTGAAAATTGAAAGTGGCATAAGGGGTCAGGGTGAAGGTGCCCTGACCCCAGGGGTGTGACATAGGTGTGTTTTAGGGGTAATGTATACATTAAATATAATCTTTTTTGCGGTGCACAATATTCATGAAAATTCGCAAATTTTCTCGTATTTCCAGAATTTATTTGCAAAATAATGGTGATTATGGAAAAATTTGAGAGAACAACTACAGACCCATTCCAACACTAATTAATTCACTCATACAAGCACTCAGAGGCTCATGTGCCCTCTTACACACCCACTCAAACTCATGCACCCACTCAGGCCCACTCATAGACTCGCCCACCCACTTTCAGACCCGCTCAGACACACACCCACTCACACATCCACTGAGAGAGTCATGCCCTGTAGCCGTGCCTGGCGTGGGGTTGGGTGGTTTTAAGGGCTTGGCTGCAAGGCCAGGCCTTGTGACCACACGAAGGGAGAATGATGAACCTTGAAGAACACAACAATCGTTTCGGATAGGCTCAGATAGAAATGTAGGAAGCACCAAGTATTGGGTTATATCTGTTAAAGAGGTAAACCATTTCCCAGCAGTTTCCCCACATGCTCGCCTCCCTTTTATGTTTGATCAAGAGGAAATGATCTGCTCTGTCAAATTCAGTAGACAGGCGGAGCGCAATGAAGCAGGTAGGTAGGCCAGCATGTAGGCCCAGTCTCGGGTCATTCAGCACCGCCAGTAAGGCCCTCTCAGTCTCTAGACCAGGTCTAATGCAGCCCAGTGAAGTGCCATGCATCACGGGTTAGCCTGACACATTTGAAGGCATGTCCCCGTATCACCGCATCAAAAAGGCTTATCACGCATATTAAGTGCCTCTCCATTTGTCAAGGCAGTTTATGGTCAATGCAGCAAGTGCTCAGCCATGCTCGTCTTTTCACGCATTTTATTGTTCCCCAGGCAATATGAGCAGGACCCAGAGGTGACTACGGTTGTCATGGAAATAGTCTCTGGGCCTGGCTTGCTACAATTTAGTTCTGCTACATCTTGTCCGGACCCCCTGTGCTGCTTTGATCGAATCAGGCTCTCTTTACAGGATGTCATAGGTGGTGCCTTGGGAGCCCAGAAACATAACTGCAGGGTAATTTGCACACCAGGGCACCGGGTGTAGAGGATGCATCGTGCAATTAAGAGAGACCGCATTGAAGCGATGAGAAGTAAGCTCTGCACCTGAGACCATTGCAGAGAGCTCTGCTCTACCCTTTCTGTAGGGTCGGATGAACTCTTAGAGCAGTGCGCACAGCGGCAGCCTGGCCTGCAAGCCAAGGCTCCAGCAGGAAGTTGCCTGCTCAGCCCCCGGAGCCCCCAGATCAATTACACATCTACCAAACATTGGCGGCAATACAGACACTGTAAAATTTCAAGTAGGCTAATGGCTGAAACTTAATTGGCCTGTATGCACTACCACATCAGAGCAGGGATAGTGCATTTATTTTATTACATGAACGAAATATAGCATAGATGCGGATTTTTGGATACCAGCCCTTCTAGAAGGTACTTGTCTTCATGTTTAGTGGTGTTTTACCCACAAGGTGGAAACATTGCTTTGGAAGTGGTAATTGAAACTGAAAATCTAGATGCTTTACATGTGGATGAAATCTGTGGATCTAATTTTCCGTTAATCTACTTAATTGGTGCACAACATGTGATTTGTTTAAATAACATGGGCTTAAAACCAACTGGGAGTGGGGCTGAATTCTTTGTGTATCCAGGAGTGTTCATGCAGCAATACAAATGTCAAGATATCTCTGGTGAATAAAGGAGTGATGTAGTAAGATCAGTGTTTTGTCTAGTGACAGTTTTCACAAAAAAACATGAACCACACATATTCGCAAAACTGTATTTTATGAGGATTAGCTGTGAGTTACTACATTTTACTAGGTTAGTCTCCTTCCACTTCTAGTGCTTTGCATCCGTTTTAAGATCTTCTTAGTGTTTCTCTTTGCTTAAATGGGTGTAATGTCTGATAACTATATGTTTCCCTCATCTTCATTGGTTGGTTTTGCTTGCAAGAAAGTGTCTCTCACAGTCGCTGAATGTCACTCGTAAATACAGTGAAATTATGGAAATGTCAAACATAAGCAATCTGGAACTTTGGCAGCTATGCTACAGTCCATCTGGCCCAGGTTTTGCAAACAGTGGTCTTCCAAGTATTCCAACTATCTGCCAACCAAAATGTCAGGGATTCTTGTAGCAGATGGGGAAGTGAGAAAAATAATGTATAATTAAACTTGACTAAGGGGTCAAGATTGGGCATTTTGAGCAGGGGCTTGACAATAGGGTCATTGGGTACTGAGCCGTTAGCTAAAGAATTGAGAATAGACAGGGGTGGAGAGGAGGATGGGCCCGCAGAACTGCAACATCCTGACTGGACATACATTACATCTGGTTAGGGCGGAAGAGTTTGATAATCTTCCCGAACAGCTCTTGAAACTGGAATCTCTTTTATCAGAAACTTAATTCTTGTTTCTTGGGCCCATCTTTTTCTTGTCCTGTGAGCAGTAAGACAGCAGCCCCAACCCACCTGGCTTTTGTAGGTGAGCTAACTTTAGAGGCTGCCATTGAAGCATGTAGCTTCTCGGTCTGTGTGGCCCAGTTACCACTTTTTTTGAAGGTTGTGATAGAGCGGTCCGTAGTATTAATTTTACCTGTGTTCGGACGCTCTTTAGGCCGATGAATCTTTTGACTAAGTGGGAACTCTCTGTACTCTTAATCGATCAATTTCATCAAAATCAATAATCAATAACGAACATAAGCAATACCCTGATCAACATAACACTTGACAATTAGTCCAGAATACATTTCGGCGAACCCTGACCTTTCAGTCAGGAATAACCACACCAGTTTATTGCAAAGTTAGTGAATTTTATTTCCCTATATTAACAAAGCTAGCACAATATAGATGTGTCTCAACACCAAATGATAAACGTAAATGAACATTAATAGCTGTCCATAACGGCGAAACAAGTGTAATCTATGTAGCATTTGAATCACAAGGCATTCGATAATAGCAATGCAAATCACTAATACGATAATCTGTAATGAACTAATGGCATACATTTAGTCAGCATAACAAGATCTCAAATTGCATCGTGCGACATATGGAATCCTCATCTAACCTCAAATTAGCATCAGCATGTGGGACTTCATGCAAAAACAATTTAGCAACATTGATTTAGAAAAACTCCTAACTAGGGACCTTATCAAAATCAGCAGTTGGTTACCAAAAAGAAACACAATGCAATTTTACAATTTCCTTTCATATTTACCAATTACGATCAGCATACAAGGAAGTCTTCGTCTCACAGGTACCGTTCTTCGGTCATCAGGGGTACCATTTCCTGCTCAGCATGAGACGGGGCAAAGGGGCAGGGGTGGACGGGGCAATTGCCTCACGGCGGCAAGGTAAAGCTACTACTTCATGCAAAGGGCATTTCAAAGTTAAAGTCTCTAGGGCAAGAATCATTTAAAGTCTTTTTCTCTCGATTAGAGAAAGAAATCAAAGTCTCTTTCAAAATGGCATCGCAGCAAAGTGGGCCATAATAGCTACGAAGTCAAAATGGCGGGTATCGAGCTGGTAATGGCTGCAATGATCTAATTTCTTCTCGTGCACCTGGTTTTTATAGACAACAGTTCGAATCCAGTAGGGTCTCCATTGGAGGGTTCATAGGTTAGCTTCAAATTGACCAATCAAAAACGACAGTTCTCAAGCTTTTACTTAAGCATACATTATCCTTGGAGATGGGTACGCAAATCGCAACATTGTCTCCCAATTAGCTCACTTTCAGAGCCTCCATTGTCCGCACCTGCAAGTCGACATTGAATTAAAGAGAAAATATGCCAGGCTGGCACTAACTTTAAGATAAGCATGTGAACAGTTTCTGTGGAAAAGTACAGCTTCAAGCAAAAATACACGTTTATTAGCACAGTGGAAAAATACGAGCATCTAAACCGTGAGACCAGGCAACTAGGCCAAAGCCTCCGCTAAAGTAATGCTAAGCTAAAGCATTTCAAATAAGCAAATCATAGCACACGTTTACGATTATGTCGGATTAGTGCAATTCTAATACACCACGTTATATAAAGTTCGCGTATAAATGATGGCAAACTACTCTGAGGGCACATTTTGTCCCCGTACAATCTTTATTAGTTCGGTTAAAGTCACACATGATTATTTCACACTACATTTAAGCGTTAATAAATCAAAACCTTCATTTTCTGCTTCATCAATCCCTCCTCTGATGACTACTTGTCATCACACAAATTTAGCCCACAAATTTTATTCCATTAAAATTCTGTCAGTTCCCTTTTCCTTTTAGTTCCCCTAGTTTGCGCTTTGTATTCTTCTGCCATTCTTTTCATAATTTTCTCTTCTTTTCTTCTTTTAATTCTTTCCATAATCATTATTATTCCCCTTTTTATTCCCCAAATTCCAAACACACAAATTATTACTATTAATATTCCTTCTATTATTTTCAATAGTATTCCATTCCAAATTCCCCCAATCCAATGTCCCACTGAAGCAAGTCCCTTTCCAACCTTTTCCCACACTCCTGGTTCTTTCAATTCCTTCAAATCTGCACTTTCTTTTGTTAGATTAGCAAGCATAGTTTTAATTTTCACACTATTATCGGGTATATAGGTACAACAGTGTTGTGCACCAATCATTTTGCAAAAGCCTCCATCCTTTGCTAAAAGAATGTCTAAAGCAAGCCTATTTTGAAGAGTCATAGCTCTTTCCGCTGCAAGTTCAGCATCTATCAGTATTATAGCACCTGAAAACTTTGTCAACATGTTATCCACTATAGTAGACAACTTTCGTATCTTGATGGAATTCAGCACAACTCCCAATGAAGGAATCATGGCTCCAAATATATCACCTACCACAGCAGCTGCGGTCTCTCTTTTCTGGATACGATGGGATCCAGATGTCTTTTGAATCATCGATACGTCATCCAGTTGATAAACCTTTGGGAACACTATACCCAAATAACATCTCCCCCACCATCCCTTTGGAAGACGATAATAGGCATTATGCCCACAAATGTAATATACACCTGGAATGACAGGGTCAAGTCCGTTCATCATGAATGTCCATTTGGCCTTAAAAATAAACGTATGTTTACACTCACTCGCTCCTACAAAAATATTGTCGTAATAAGATTCACCTCTATATATACAAAATTTCCCTACATGCCAAGCATCTAAAGCTATTTTCCCTTGTGTCTTTATAGCAGCAAAATCATAATTATCTACTGAAGTCCTCTTATGTAGCTCTTTTTCTAATTTCGCCTTCATTTGTGCCCTTCTATCATCTGTGCGATCTAAAAAGCTTATTTCTACAGCAGAGACTGAGCAAGTAAGGTTCTCCCTATGAGCATGAGCCGTTTCAAAAGGTTGCATTGGCTCGAAAAATTCCCTCATTATTTTAGCATCCCAATCTTTAGCAATCTGGCTTAGCTGTGCTATTATAGGAACATAAGCAAAGGTAACATCATAGTTTGAGTAAAAATACTGTATGTTAGTTTGACCATAAAACCTAGACATTACTATACTACATGTAATCCCATATGTAAGAGGCATGTGGTGATAAGTTACCCCTTCCTTTACTGATGTCGGTATCTGTGTACACACATAACAATCTTTCGCATCCATTGTCTCAACATATTCTGTTAGCAAGCGATAGAAAACGTTATACGAAAGCTCTTTCTTATCGTGCAAGAGCCTCTCATCCAATGCTAGTCTTTTCAATGGTGTTAGTTCAGTGACAGTAACAGGAGCAAAAGTAGAAGCCTCAATATTCTCACTCTCACCCTTTCCATGCATTCCAAGCACAATTGCCATTATTATTATTACACATGTAATTACCAAGCCTATACACACATATTTACAATATTTCTTTCTATTATTTTGCGTCATGATCTATATAGAATCAGAGAGCTGGAAGCACCTGTAAAAGAAACTATTTAGCAATTTAGTTACAAAGCTGAGCGAGCACAATGTTCACACCGTCTTCTTCAAAAGGCCAGTCACTTATCGGTTAGCAGCATTTGTCTCATCTTCGGCAATAACTCATTCTTTTCTGCAATAACTCAAAATATATATATATTTTTTTCACAGTTCAATACTCAGTCTTTATCAGTTCAGCAAGTCTCATCCGGTTTAACAATGTCTCAGCTGGTTGTTTCTTTCACGTTAGATTGTAGCAAGCAATATCATTTACTACTCTTTCAATCGACAGAGTCTATGAAACTTTTCTTTTCTATTGGTATCTCTTCTTCTTCTTCGTTCTCGATGCTTAGAGATACAAACTCGTCAGTCCAATCGTCATTGACTGCATATGCCCATTCAGGACCGGAATATCTCCTGTTTGGTATCCTTTTCCTTTTCAATTTTGCTTCTCTTTTCGACTCTGCCTCGCTGGCACTTTCCTCTTTTGTCAAGTCTTTTTCCTCACTTGACGATTGTTCCACAACAGTCACTTCCTTTCTTTTCTCTTTCACTTTCGGCCTTCCTCCTTCGTTCAAACTTTCTTTACCCCTTTCTTTTATTGGTGAGATACTTAGTCTTCTCTTTGCACCATGTCCATTTGATGGACCTGCAGTCTTTTCTGTGGAAGCTTTAACCTTTTCGTTCCGTTCTGCCTCGTTCCCTCCTTCTGGGGAATCAATCACGTTCTCTTTTTCTTTTTCTGTATCGTCCGCTTCTGGGAAAGCCCTCCTCTGATCAGGCTCTCCTGCTTTCTCACCTTTTTCGAGCCCTTCGTCACCGTTATTTTCTTCAGGCTCTTTATCACTTTCAGCTGCTTCAGGCTCCTTGTCACCTTCAGCTGCTTCAGGCTTTTTGCTACCCTCAGCTGCTTCAGGTTCTTTGTCACCTTCAGCTTCTGCGTCGCTGTCTGAACTTTCTCCTTGGTCTTCCCCAAGCGAGTTAGTCTCTTCGTCGTCAGAGAATATCTCCTTTTCTCCAATTTCTGCCTGTTCGCTTTCAGTTCGGTTCTGTTCTGTCTCAGCACTCAGCACTGCTTTATCAGGCACTGGTACTTTCAGCGCTTCAACTTCCTCATCTGTGGGACACAACACCTTCTTTGTGTGACTGGCGTGAATCCAGTTGGGAACCCCCGCACACTTCACAGCGGTAGTTGTCGTCAGGATCACTTGAAAAGGGCCTTTCCAACGGGGTTCCAGACACGACTTTCTCACGTGCTTCTTTACCACGACCCAGTCACCTGCTTTCAGTGCGTGTCCTGGACCTTGTATCGGTGGCAAGGTGGTCGCTTCCACCTGGTGAGAGAAAGAGCGAACCACGTCAGCCAGTCCTTTGCAGTAGTCTAACACCATATCATCTGTAATATTCAAAAGCATGTTTGCGGGAACGGCAGGAAGTCTCATAGCTCTGCCCATGAGAATTTCATGCGGAGACAATCCAGTCTTTCTATCAGGAGTGTTTCTCATTGACATTAGCACTAAGGGCAATGCGTCAGGCCATTTCAAATTTGTCGATGCACATATTTTCGCCATTCTTGATTTCAGTGTACCATTCATCTGCTCCACCAGTCCTGAGGCTTCAGGGCGATAGCTACAGTGCAGCTTTTGCTCAATGTTCAGCGCTTCGCAAAGTAACTTTATCACCTCGTTATTGAAGTGACTTCCCCTATCTGATTCTAAAGAGATCGGGAATCCGAAACGTGGTATCAACTCCCTCAACAATAGCTTCGCAACTGTAAGGCTGTCATTTCTACGTGTGGGGTATGCCTCAATCCAGTGACTAAAAATACACACAATCACCAACACATATTTCAGACCCCCATGCACAGGCATCTCAATGAAGTCCATCTGCATTCGACTAAAAGGCCCGCTTGCCCTACCAATGTGACTCGCGTTCACAACTGTTCCCTTTCCTGGGTTCATCTGCTGGCAAGTGACACATCGATGGCAAACTGCTTCTGCAGCTTGATGAAATCTGGGGTTAAACCAATCAGTTTTAAACAATCTTATCATGGCATCTCTCCCTAGGTGAGCTTGCCCATGATAGAACCGCGCAAGCTGTGATAAGAGACTATTTGGCAAAACAAATTTTCCCTCATAACTCGTCTTGTCTCTTTATACATTGTGATTTAATCCAGGAATCTCTTTCATCCTCCCTGACATTGTTCTGCAGTGCTTTTAGTTCATCTATTGTATCTACGACCTTCAAGGCAAATGCTTCAGCTGGTTCGAGTTCTGGCTCATTTATCGTATTCCAATCATCCCTGAGTAATATACAGTTCAAGGCACAAAATCTTGCGACTTGATCCGCATATGCATTTCCCAGAGACACATAGGGCCTGATTACAACTTTGGAGGACGGTGTTAAACCGTCCCAAAAGTGGCGGATATACCACCTACCGTATTACGAGTCCATTATATCCTATGGAACTCGTAATACGGTAGGTGGTATATCCGTCACTTTTGGGACGGTTTAACACCGTCCTCCAAAGTTGTAATCAGGCCCATAGTCCTGTCCTTTCGTGTGGGCACTACACTTTACCACTGCAACTTCGGCTGGCACTTGAATGGCGTGTAACAATTCCCTTATCCTCTCCCCGTTCTTCACTGGGGATCCTGAAGAAGTCAGGAAACCTCTCTGTGACCATAGTTGTCCAAAGTCATGCACAATCCCAAACCCGTATTGACTATCAGTGTAAATGGTGACTTTCATCAATGCAGACAGTTGACATGCTCTTGTAAGGGCTACAAGTTCTGCTACTTGTGCAGAATAGACTCCTTGAAGCCATCCCGCTTCCAAGACACCTGTTACAGTACATACAGCGTATCCTGCTTTCAAAATCCCCATCCCATCTCTTAGACATGAACCATCAACAAAAAGAATTTGGTCATTTTCATCAAGTTTAGTATCCTTGATGTCCGGTCGAGGTTTTGTGCAAAATTCAGTCACCTGAAGGCAGTCATGCTCGACGTCTTCAGCGTTCTCAATTTCGGCATTTTCTCCAGGAAGCAAGGTTGCTGGATTCAACGTAGTGCACCTTTTCAGCTGCACATTCGGTGAGCCCAGAATAATCGTTTCATACCTTGTGAGTCTTGCTCCAGTCATGTGTTGCGTTCGGGAGCGGGTCAAAAGTATCTCAACTGAGTGAGGGACCATGACTGTTACTGGGTGTCCCATCACTATTCCTTCACTCTGAGTGAGGCTGATACCAACTGCTGCTACGGCGCGCAAACACCCTGGGAGTGCTGCTGCGACCGGATCCAAAGTAGCTGAAAAATACGCTACTGGTCTGTTTACGCCACCATGGGCTTGGGTCAAGACAGACAAAGAACATGCATCACGTTCATGACAAAACAATGTGAAAGGCTTTGTGTAATCAGGCATACCTAAAGCTGGAGCCCTGCACATGCATTCCTTCAGTTCAACAAAAGCATCCATCTCATCTCCTTTCAGCTCAATTTCATCCAAAGCATCCTTCTGGGTCAGTTTCAGTAGAGGCTTTGCTAGAGTCGAGAAGTTGGGAATCCACTGGCGACAATAACCCACCATTCCCAAAAACTTCCTCACCTCCTTCCTTGTCTTTGGTGGACTCATTTGGATTACGCTTGTAATTCTTTCTTTCATTATTCTCCGTGACCCTTTCTCTATTTGGTGACCCAAGTATTTCACTTTCTTCTGACAGAACTGTAATTTGGAAGGAGACACCTTATGTCCATTCCTTCCCAAATGGTTCAACAGAGCAATGGTATCGGCTGTGCAGCCACTTTCTGTCTTTGATGCAACCAGTAAGTCATCAATGTACTGTACTAGAGTTGACTCGAATGGCAATTCTAACTCTTCCAAATCTTTCTTTAGAATCTGATTGAATATTGACGGTGACTCAGAAAACCCTTGGGGAATTCAACACCAACTGTACACTCTGTCTAGGAATTTGAAACAAAAGAGGAATTGGCTGTCCTCATGAAGAGGCACAGAAAAGAATGCTTGTGACAAATCGATGACTGAGAACCATTCGGCATCGCAAGGAATTTGAAACATTATTACAGCTGGATTCGGTACGACAGGGCAGCACTTGACTATGATGTCATTTATTTTCCTCAAATCCTGCACGAGTCAGACCTTTCCACTCGGCTTTATTAGTCCCATTATTGGTGAATTACATGGACTGCTTAACACTTCTTTCAGTACCCCCTGCTTTACAAATTCGTCAATGAGTTGAGCAACTTTCATGAGGGTATCTTGTGGCATGTGGTATTGTGGGGTCTGGGGAAAGATTGCATTGGGCTTTACAGTCACTTTTACTGGTTCCACTCCTTTCATCAATCCCACCTCTTTCCCTGTCATATCCCACACTTCCCTTCCGACTGTTTCCCGTAATTCAGCTGGGATGTCCTCTTCAGTTATCATCGGGAAAAGACAAATCAGAGGATACTCTTCATCTACCGTTTCCATTTCATCCCCCTCTACACTGTCCTCTTCTTCCCCATCACTGCTCGTCTGGATTGTTATTCCTTCGTTCGAACACATGATCGAACAACCCAATTTGCACAATAGGTCTCTCCCTAACAGTGCTATCGGGCTTGAGTCACATACCACAAACTGATGCACCCCTTGATAGTTACCGATGCTGACTGGTACCGGATCTGTTATTGGGTTCGTCAGGTGTCTGTTTGCTACTCCCACCACTTGAACTGTTCTCCCTGAGAGTGGCAAATTTGGTACTTCACTGCTCTTAACTGTTGAACGCGTGGCTCCCGTGTCAACCAAGAACGAGACACGATGACCCATTACTCTTCCTTCTACGTACGGACCCCTTTGATCAACTTCCAAGGATGCCGCAAGCACACAATCTCCTTCTTCTCCTGAACTTTCACTCTCCCATACGTTGTTTATTCCACTCTCACTGTGTAATGGGAACTGTAGTACGGTGCCATTTGTGCTCATTACCTGACCCGAGACCTGTGGAGGAACCATCACTTGCTGCTGACTCATTGGTGCCAAGGGTATTTGCATTTGCTGATTAGGTACCATAGGTAACTGCTGTTGCATTGGCTGCATTTGCGTCATCTGCATACGGGGCATCTGCATCTGCTGCGGCTGCATAGGTTGTAATCCCTGCAATTGATTTATGGTCTGAAAATTTGGGCTTGGACCTCTCAGTTTCGGTCCCCTCATTGTCTGAAATGCATTGACATCATTGTTTTGCTGACCAACACCTACACCTGCACCTGCACCTGCACCTTCCTGCACCACCATCGGGCACTCGCGTTTCCAATGACCGACAATTCCGCACACGTGACACGGCATCACCTTTTTCATTGCCTGCACACCCGTCACAACAGTGTTCAAATCCGGACCATTATTCACAAAACCTCCTCTGCCTCTGCCTCTGGCTGAAACGCCATGCTTCCCTGCAACTGCGGCTGCGGTTGCGGTACCTGCTGTTGGAACCCTTGCATCCCTTGCAAACCCTGCAAACCTTGCAAACCTGTTTGAGCGGCCTTAAGCTGCATCATCATCACCTTCTCTTTCAACCTTTTCTGTTTCACTTCGATTTCGTCGCTACAGTATTTCGCATAATTCAACACCTCATCAATCGGTTTCGATTGCCAACAAATCAAATGTGACTTTATCATCTGATTTATCTCTGGCCTCAGCCCTTCCACAAATCTGAACACAAAATGGAGCATGTCCTTCGCCTCTATTGTTTCCGTGCCACTGTAGTTCTTAAACGCCTTCAACAACCTCTCATAATAACTATGAATCGACTCCTTAGCCTCTTGGGCAGTTCGATCAATCTTCTGCCAATCCACATTCTTCGCGGGTACCTTCGTTTTCAAATGCTCAATCACCTTATAGTACAAGCTCATCACCATAGGTGATGGTGCACCCGTCTCCCTGTCTCTCTCTGGTTCACTTGTCGGCCAACCTACAGCTCTTTTGCAATCCTCCCACAAATCTGCCGGAACCACAATCTCAAGCAGAGTGTTCAGGTCTTCCCAGAGACACTTTGCAAGCTTCACAAACCTGTCAGTCTGTTGATACCATTCAATCGGCTTCTCTCTTAGTTTGGGAAAATCGTCCGTAAAAGACTGAATGTCGCTTCTGTGCCATGGTACATGTACCAATTTTCCCCCTGCTGTCTCCCTCATTGGTAACATAGTTACTGTATCACTACTCTGCGGTCTTTTCTCATTTTGCTCTGTAGCACTGTCCCTCCTCTTTTCCTTCCTCTTTACCCACCTGCTTTCCCATTTGTCTAAGCACCTCCACACTTGTGCACTCTGCAATAATTCTCTAAGGTGTGTCTTCATGCCTGCTGACCTCATGTGTTCAAAATCTGTGGTCCCAAAATCTAACCTGTAGCTCCTGCTTAAGTGTTTCATCTTGTCTATGTCAACCCCGTTTCTGTCAGCTGCTTCCTGCAAGCTCTTATGTACCTTGTTCACTTCCTTCGTAATCCTGGGACATAGATACCTCAGCTCTTCTTCCGTGTAGGACTCTAACCTGTTCACACCCATGGTCCCTTCCACCAATTCTTGTGCTTCCATGTTCAACCTGACCCTATTCATATAGTCTTCTCCTTTCCCACTGGCTGAATTTTGTGTGGAGTTTAGACTGTTGAACCACTGTGTCAGCTGTTGCGCATTCACCCCCATCAGGGTAGCGTTCACATCGACTGCCATCGATGGTTGAGGCAACTTTTCAGTATTCGATGTTAAAGGTATTATCAGTGGGGGGCTCGACCTCACCAGTGTTGACTGAGCACATATAGGACTAAACTCCATCAAGGATCCAGACCCAGTTGGCTGAGTCGCTACCGGAGTTATCCCTGGAGTGTTTTCTATGCACCTCCTCTCTGTCCCATTCTGCAGCATCGATCCCTGACTGCTCATACCTAAGTTAGGCTGACTATACAAAGGTACCGGTGGACCTACAGTAATAGGTAGTGATTTCGCGTCTGGATTCTGTCCATTTCCCATGTTCTGTGGCATGTTCATGCCCACACCATGGGTCATCATTGCCGGCATGCCCATCTGGCTCCCCGTCATCTGAACATGTGCGTTTCCTCCCTGCATCTGCTTTTGAGGCATCAAAAACTGAGTTGATTCAGCTTGTGCCATTGTTGGGTTCTAACCATTCTGTACGCCCCTTACGGTTGGATCTAGAATCATTCCTGCACTGTTATCACTGTTGTAATACCCTGGCATCTGCGGCTGATAATTTTCTGCTGGTTTCAACACGGGCACATCTGGATATATTCTCCTAACCTGCGGTATCTGCGGGGTGAACAGCAGACTCGGGTCCTTTGGTCCCGATGATGCTCCTGAACTCTGGGTTTCACTGTTCTGTACCGATGCCGGAGGGGCAGAACTGGTACTTGGACCTTGTCCATTCTCTGCATAAGGCGGTGGACGGTCGTTCAGCAATTGCATTATTAACTCCTCATCCTCTAACTCCTCTTCTCTTCTCAACTTTTCCTCGTCCTCTCTATCCTTGGAACACTTCCTGTCTGTCTTACAGGTGGCTTTCTTACCTGTCTCCTCTCCTTCCTTAGTAATTGCGGGGAACAATTTTATCCCCTGCAATACATCTGACCTCCACACCTTCTGTGCATTATCCCACCTAGCATCCGCTAGTGTCTTTTCTACCTTTCTCATCCTGGTCTCAAACTTCTTCTGCTGTTGCTGTCTGGCCATTAGTTCCCAAATTGCTAGAGCCTCAAACTGTGCTGGCCTTGGAGACACCTTCATGTCGTACATCGTGAATCTCAAATTCTCTAGGATCTTTATATTGAATGTCCCATGTATCGGGAACGCTACGCTCCCATGTTTCTCTGTCAACTTGTGCCATTGCTTTAGCCATAGGCACGGAGCTACCCCCTTCTCTTCCATTACAATGTAAGCTGGTGTACCCTCGGGCGGCGTCTCTTCTCCTACGCTCGCTTTAATGTAAGACTCCCCCTTCATCGCACTCCTAAATGCTTTAAAGAATTTCATTTTCCCCGTCTTTTATTTAACCAAGTTTATAATCAATAGGTGACTTTAATTCCCGGAATACTCTTCACCTGCCTTTCCTCTTCCAATCGAGTCCCACGGACTGCGTCCAATCCGTGCGCGACCCTTCTCTGCAACCAACCTATCCCAGCGCGGCTCTTAGTGACGTCACACTCACACACTGCGGCTGACAAAGCCTCGCGGCTAGTCTTCCTTCACTCACCTCCTCTCGTAACAACTTTTGCATATATTGCGAGCTATCAAAATAAAACAGATCTGTCGATTTACTATAGGAAGGGTAACACAATCGCTTCAGGACCTTAGGGACCTTTCACTAGCCTCGGGACATTTCACTAGCCTCCGGCCGCTATTCCGTCTTTCTCAGTCCCCACATTCGCAAGCAAATCTGACCCGCAGACCTACTCTCAACTTGTCAATGATCTGTTCTAGTGCACTTAGAACCTTGTCAAAGCCCGAAGTCGAAGTTTCTTTCGCTCCCTAACACACGTACCGACTCGTTGACCACGCCCGATCAACCTACTAAACCGCCCAGACCACAACATGGATCAACATACTCCGGAGTCTCTTGACCTCGCAGGGCCCGTCTCAACAACAACAACCACGTGGACCTTTTTATGCACAAAGCGCCACACGCACATGAAGTTCGACGACTTCCCTACTCTCACACTCGGAGCCGCACCTCTGCTATTTCTATGAAGTTCGACGACTTCACTACCTCTACACTCGGAGTCGCACCTCCGCTATCCTCTAAAAAGAAAAAAATCCTCGCAACCTTTTCACACACCCTGCGGCAATAAGCTGTGCAAGCGCAAAACCCTAACTTCACTCATACCATCACTAGTACTGCCAACGCTGATCCCACACCTCCGTTCTCTCCATTCGCAAGCTCAGAGATCCCGGGAAAGTCGCGGTGGACCTAGCCCATCATCATTCTGTCAATCGATTTATCCAAGAAAAATCTAATTCAACTTCTCGAGTGGAGTCTCAAAATGCGTAACCGTTAATTCAACACCATGTACTTTAAGAGCACAGGGTCCCAAAAGACGAAACCGCCCTCTGCTACCATCTACTGATAGAGCGGTCCGTAGTAATAATTTTACCTGTGTTCGGACGCTCTTTAGGCCGATGAATCTTTTGACTAAGTGGGAACTCTCTGTACTCTTAATCGATCAATTTCATCAAAATCAATAATCAATAACGAACATAAGCAATACCCTGATCAACATAACACTTGACAATTAGTCCAGAATACATTTCGGCGAACCCTGACCTTTCAGTCAGGAATAACCACACCAGTTTATTGCAAAGTTAGTGAATTTTATTTCCCTATATTAACAAAGCTAGCACAATATAGATGTGTCTCAACACCAAATGATAAACGTAAATGAACATTAATAGCTGTCCATAACGGCGAAACAAGTGTAATCTATGTAGCATTTGAATCACAAGGCATTCGATAATAGCAATGCAAATCACTAATACGATAATCTGTAATGAACTAATGGCATACATTTAGTCAGCATAACAAGATCTCAAATTGCATCGTGCGACATATGGAATCCTCATCTAACCTCAAATTAGCATCAGCATGTGGGACTTCATGCAAAAACAATTTAGCAACATTGATTTAGAAAAACTCCTAACTAGGGACCTTATCAAAATCAGCAGTTGGTTACCTAAAAGAAACACAATGCAATTTTACAATTTCCTTTCATATTTACCAATTACGATCAGCATACAAGGAAGTCTTCGTCTCACAGGTACCGTTCTTCGGTCATCAGGGGTACCATTTCCTGCTCAGCATGAGACGGGGCAAAGGGGCAGGGGTGGACGGGGCAATTGCCTCACGGCGGCAAGGTAAAGCTACTACTTCATGCAAAGGGCATTTCAAAGTTAAAGTCTCTAGGGCAAGAATCATTTAAAGTCTTTTTCTCTCGATTAGAGAAAGAAATCAAAGTCTCTTTCAAAATGGCATCGCAGCAAAGTGGGCCATAATAGCTACGAAGTCAAAATGGCGGGTATCGAGCTGGTAATGGCTGCAATGATCTAATTTCTTCTCGTGCACCTGGTTTTTATAGACAACAGTTCGAATCCAGTAGGGTCTCCATTGGAGGGTTCATAGGTTAGCTTCAAATTGACCAATCAAAAACGACAGTTCTCAAGCTTTTACTTAAGCATCCATTATCCTTGGAGATGGGTACGCAAATCGCAACATTGTCTCCCAATTAGCTCACTTTCAGAGCCTCCATTGTCCGCACCTGCAAGTCGACCTTGAATTAAAGAGAAAATATGCCAGGCTGGCACTAACTTTAAGATAAGCATGTGAACAGTTTCTGTGGAAAAGTACAGCTTCAAGCAAAAATACACGTTTATTAGCACAGTGGAAAAATACGAGCATCTAAACCGTGAGACCAGGCAACTAGGCCAAAGCCTCCGCTAAAGTAATGCTAAGCTAAAGCATTTCAAATAAGCAAATCATAGCACACGTTTACGATTATGTCGGATTAGTGCAATTCTAATACACCACGTTATATAAAGTTCGCGTATAAATGATGGCAAACTACTCTGAGGGCAAATTTTGTCCCCGTACAATCTTTATTAGTTCGGTTAAAGTCACACATGATTATTTCACACTACATTTAAGCGTTAATAAATCAAAACCTTCATTTTCTGCTTCATCAGTTGTAAGCAGCCTGGGACTGACTGCTGATCAAAGGCTTGTAGGGTAAAGTGGGGTGTCACTCCTTTCAAGATGAGCACAATCCTTTCACCAATCCTCATTCCCTCCGCCTCCTCCCGCCGAACCCACTTATACGAAGTGTAAGATGTAGCGTCATGGTCAGAGCAGCTTTGAAACTGGGTAACGAGGTTCCAGTCTGGGCAATGGCTCAATATCTTGTAATTGTGGGCAAATCACGTAATCTCTCTGTGCTTACAAAAATACATTTTTCTCTGAGTGTAATGTAACTCATGCTTGTGTAAAGCGCTCCAATACCTTCCTGCTGAGTTTGCGCTATATAAAACTGCAAAACTTGCAATGCAATTGGTCTCACATTTGCTTGAGTTAGAGCTATTGCATTGTAAATTCCTAACTGGACTTTTCTTGCCACATAAATTGGTCAACCCTGCCTCATAATTTTGACTTTTCCTGCCATATAAACCCAGTGGCCCTGCATATAACTAAAGCACTTCCATTTACCTTCCTTCTCTAACTGCATAAAAAAATGAAAATGTTGCCATTTAGCATCCTAATTTAAAACGTCCTTGCTAATTTCAATAGAATACCACTTTCACCACCCCACCATCAAATTTTCTGTCTGGCTAACACAATTCCCAAAAGAAAAGACACAACCAGAGAGGAGAAAGAAATAAACTAGAACAGTCACCCAAACATAGCAGGAGTGTTCAAACAGTCATAGTGTAATAAGGATGTTAAGTTGGCCTGAATTGTGGCCATAACAGTAATAGGAAGAGATTATTAAAACATAAACAATTATCATTTAAACCTTTATCAGAAAGAAACGTTTGGCATCAGACTGTAATGCTCAAAACAGCCCCCAGAGAGCACCATAAAAAAATTATCATGTGTATTAAACAGGTTCATGCAACCATATTGTTAAACCCTGAAGGGCACAACCCATTAAAAAAACAGGAGAAAATAATGCAGTCTAACCATATACTTAGCCCCTAGAAAATGTTTTTAGAGCTAGCAGGCCTACTGCAATAATATTACACACAAAGGCCCTCATTCTGACCTTGGCGGGCGGCGGAGGCCGCCCGCCAAAGTCCCGCCGTCAGGTTACCGTTCCGCGGTCGAAAGACCGCGGCGGTAATTCTGACTTTCCCGCTGGGCTGGCGGGCGGTCGCCTTCAGGCCGCCCGCCAGCCCAGCGGGAAAGAGGCTTCCACGATGAAGCCGGCTCGGAATCGAGCCGGCGGAGTGGAAGCTGTGCGACGGGTGCAGTTGCACCCGTCGCGTATTTCACTGTCTGCGCAGCAGACAGTGAAATACATTTAGGGGCCCTCTTACGGGGGCCCCTGCAATGCCCATGCCAGTAGCATGGGCACTGCAGGGGCCCCCAGGGGCCCCGCGACCCCCCCTACCGCCATCCGGATCCCGGCGGTCGGACCGCCGGGATCTGGATGGCGGTAGGGGGGGTCGGAATCCCCTCGGCGGCGCAGCAAGCTGCGCCGCCTTGGAGGATTCAATGGGGCGGCGGTACACTGGCGGGAGCCCGCCAGTGTTGCCGGTCCGACCGCGGCTTTACCGCCGCGGTCGGAATCCCCATTGGAGCACCGCCGGCCTGTTGGCGGTGCTCCCGCGGTCCTCTGCCCTGGCTGTCTTTGACCGCCAGGGTCAGAATGACCGCCAAAGTCTTCTCCCAGCTCTAAAACAAAAGTTCTAGCCATGAGAAAGCTAAATAAAAATTATATGGTGGGAGAGGTTATTATTTTGAAGTCCCCACTAATATGGTGTGAGGACCCAGAGATGACGTAGACGTAGACAGAAAGAGCATATTGTATTCATGTTTTGAAGATGGTCCCATTGTTCAAAGACCTCCACAGGCTGAGTTATGAGCAAAAATGTTTAGTAAAAGTAATGCCTTGCAAAGCATTATGGGGCAACGGATATTTTAATATGTGGATATGACTGTAAGCTTAGAACAGCCCCTATAGAACACCACAATGAAAATAGCTTTTGTAAGAAACATGGTCATGTAACTATGTAGTTAGCCCCTAGAGGACATAACCTCACAAAAATAAAATGGTAATAAATAATACAAAAAGAAATGGCGATAAATAATGCAGAATAACCATATATGAAGTCCCTAGAGAGCATAGTGCTTTTTGTATTTTCAGAGGTAACAGGTCCATAGCAATGATATTACAAACAAGACCCTTAAAACACAAGCTATTCTCAGCTGTAAAACAAAAGTCCCACAAATGAGAATGCTTAAATAGAGACTACATGGTGGGAGGGGTATTACTTAAACAGAAATAGCGTGTGATACGTTTTGGTGGTGGTCCCATTGTCCTAGAACCACCATATGCTGGGCAAAAATATTGTGAAAAAAAATGCTTGTAAAGCATTATGGGTCAGTTTTCCCGAGAGCAGTAAATATTGTAGTATCGGCTCTCCCACTAGGAGAGACGTTTTTGCTTTGAGGATTTCTGTTTGACCATAAAGCGTTTACCAATTTCAAGTGTTTTAAGACAAGAAATGACTCTTATTAGGTAACTGTGAACAATATGGCCAGCGCTTCAATACCGCTGATCGAGTTCACGCAGTTGTTGCTGTTCACGCTGTGGGCGCCATGGCCACCATGCAGCACAAAGGGGAGAGACAAAAAAAATAGTTTGTCCACGCTGAGGTATATCGGCAATCATGCAATTATCCATGTACCAGGGGCAGTCTGCAAAGCATGACAAAAACAGCCTCAAGGTGGGACAATTGTAAAGCATTTACCAATGACATAACAGAATTTTTGAAAGGCAAGCCAAGGAATGAGTGAAAGTGATTGGTGTGGTTAAAAAGTGACAACACTTACAACAGGCCAAAGCATTTGTGCTTAACCTAAAAAAGTTATGCAAAAGAAGCAGGGAGAACACGCATATCACAGTGGCAGATACATTTGGCCAAACCAAATGTAGCTGTGGCACAGCTTCCAGTACTGTCCTCAAGATGGTGCTGTTGCCACATGTCTTTTACTTAAAGAATAGGACTAAGAAAGTGCTGTGTATGCCAACTTCGAATTTACTGTTGATAAAAATATATTTGGATGAAGTATCCTAATTACATTCTTTTATTCATTGTATTGATCATTGTTTTATTTTCAGTTAAGCTCAAAGCCTTGCACAGCTGTGGACTGTGATACCATTGTGATGATGGATAATTTGAAGAATAATTTCAGACCAAACGTTTGCACCCTGCCCCTTTCTTTAACTTATTTATGTATTTATTTATTTATGTGTTTATTTTATTATTTATGTGATGTTATATTGAGCAAACCTTACCCACGGTTGTCAGAGCACTTTACTATAGAACAGAGAACGTTGCAAGAGAAATTGAGAGTAACACAGTAGAATGAAACAAAATTTATAGCTACTGTGGCTACTCATAACAAGTTACTTATTTACACCTATTCATTACATAAAATATATGAAGTTACAAAAGAGATACAAGGTTATACAGAAGAATATTATGTTTACAGAATTAAATCCAGGATAACTTAAAATAGGAGTTATAGCTCTCGAGATAGTTAAATAGCAGTTAGGGGGTGAAGGGCTATTATGGTTCTTAATGAGTGGTGTTATTGTGAAAAATAACTTTGGAAGGGAAAGTTTTTGAGGTCCGTTTTGAAGGTTCTGACGGAGGTGGTGGTCCGAAGGTTTATAAGCAGTGAGTTCCAGATTCTAGTAGCACTGTCTGAGAATGACTGCACCATGAGTCAATCCCTTTTGAAAGTAGGAGGGAGGTTCAAGCAGCAGACTTTCAGCATTTCGTGAGGGTCTAGAGCCACCAGATAACTTGAGTTTGTTTGCTAGGTAACAAGGGGTGGGAGTGTGAATGGTTTATGTGTGATGCAAGCAGTCTTATATATGGCCCTGGATTCAATAGGAGTTATCAACATAAGTATGATATGGTCATTTCTTTTGGACCCAAAGACGAAACGCACAGCTGAGTGGATGATGGACTTTCGAGGAAATAGGTGAGTCTTGGTGGGGGGGAGGCCAGCAAGAAGAGAGTTACGGTACTCAAGTCTGGAGAGTACCAGGGATTGGACAAGAGTTTTTAGGTCTTGTCAAGAATGATACGTCGGATCCCTCCGAGAAGTCACAGTTGAAATTGTGCATTTTTGGTTATGGTGTTGATTTGAGATTAGAAGTTGATCCTTTTGTCCAGGTTGATACCAAGGGATGTGGCACTGTCAACAATGGTGGGTTTGCTGTTGAGGATGTTTAAATTACCCATCCATGTTTAAATAGGAGGTGGGAGGTTTGAGGTAGAGATGAGAAGGATTTCAGTTTTAGAGGGATTCAGCTTAAGGTGGTGAGACGTCATCCATACTTGGATGGAGTTAAGGGTGGTGACGAGAAGAGAGGAGGATAACTTGAAGTAAATTTGGGTGTCGTCAGCGTAGACGTGATAGAAAATCCCAGCTTCTTTTAAAAAGACTCCTAGCTGTTTAATGTTATGATTAAAAAGGGCCAGAGCTCAGATAGAGCCCTGAGAGAAACCTTGGTCAACAGATCTTGTGGTTGAGCGACTGTTTTCAATTCTAATCATCTCAGATCTCCCCGTGACGTAAGATTCAAACCATTTAAGTACTAAGCCTTCAATACAGATTCTTTGTTTTAGTGTGTTGATAAGTATGTGATGGTTGACAGTATCAAAGGCTGAAGAGAGGTCTATAACTCGAAGGGCAGCGCCGATAATCTGTAACAGCGCTGTTCCAGTGCTGCAGCCTTGACTGAAGCCAGATTGAAATTCGCCAAGAAGATTATTGTCATTGTTATGCTAAGTGGGTTGTTCTGCTACACATCTCTCAGTGATTTTGGTGAGAAAAGAAGGTTGCTGATAGGTCGGAAATTGTTAAGGTCATCCATATCAGTGGAAGGTGTCTTAAGTAGTGGGGTCACCTGACCAGATTTAAGGGCATGGGGAAAGGATCCTTGGCTGAGAAAGAGGTTAATCAGCTCTGTCCAGTTGGGAAGCGTGAGGGTATAGACGTCTACTGCAGTGCCGCTTGGGATAGGGTCTAGAGGGTGGTTAAAGGTTTGGTGTTCAGGATGTGTTTAAGGAGGAAGTCTTCAGTGATGGCATCAAAACAGAACCAGGAGCCTTTGGATTTGCATACCTCATATGGGGTAGTATGTAAGTCATGGTCAATGAGCTATTTAACCTTTGCATTAAAAAACAGTACAAAATCTTCAGATTTCTTCATATAATTTGATGGTCGAAGATACCTGCGGGTTATTGGTGGATTTGATTATGTCAAAGAGCTTTTTTGGTCTGTTCTTGGTGGAATCGAGCAGAGATCTAAACTAGTTACATTTTTTGCTATAGATATGTTTGTGGTAACGAGATCTTGCATAACGAAGGTGTGAGAGGTTGATGACAGAGGTTGACTATCTCCATTTCTTTTCCAGTATTCTAAGATCTTTTCTTTCAGTGTAGAGGAACTTATTGAACCAAGGGACAGAGAGTGTAAGCCTTTTCTTTTTGCTTTGCATTTGAGCTAGATTGTCAATCAAGATAGATAGGTTAGAGTAGAAGTG
The DNA here is from genome assembly GCF_031143425.1 of Pleurodeles waltl. Taxonomy (NCBI): domain Eukaryota; kingdom Metazoa; phylum Chordata; class Amphibia; order Caudata; family Salamandridae; genus Pleurodeles; species Pleurodeles waltl. The sequence continues at coordinate 506,108,700 of NC_090443.1, forward strand.
AATGCTCAGATTGTTGACGAAGGAATTGTGGTTGATGTCTGGTAGTGCCTTCTTAGTACTGCTTCAGAGAGTGATGATGTCAATGTTCTTTGTGTTGTGAAACCAGGTAGTTGTCCTTTTTGGTTGGTCCAGGGTTATAGCATGCAATAGGTGAAGGTATGAGGAAGTGGTCGGACCTGTTGACAGGTATAGGAACATCTGTTGTAATCCAGTCAGCTTTGGACATAATAAGGTCAAGCGTAGAGCCCCTGGAGAATGTAGGTTTAGCCTTGTGTTGAAACAGATAATTTCCTTAGAGAAATATTGCAAGCTGGTTAGCAGCCAAGTCTTCCTGGGTGCCCCAATGAAGATTAAAGTCTCCTAGAAAAATCTGATTATCACTTTGTGAAGACTGATCACTAATAACGTCAGTGAATTCCACGATGAAGGAGGAGTAGTCACCTAGTGGGTGGTAAATGGAGTTAATCTTAAAAGGGGAGATGTGCTTCATCTTCAGTTCCAGAGTAAGGCTTTCAAATGTAGAGAAAGAACTGCTAGGCAGCTCCTTGCATTGAAGGGAGTGTCTAAAGCTAACAGCAACGTCTCCCCTGACTCTGTCTAGTCTGTCATTCCTAATAATAGATTAAATATGGGGAGAAGAAGATCAAGGAAAGTGTGGCATGTGTCATTGAACCAGGTCTCAATAAGGATTAGTAGGTCGAGGTTATAGTAAGTGATAGTGTCAGAGATTTCCAGTTTGTGTTTAACTGTATATCTGCAGTTGTGGAGCATACAACGCAGCTCTGAGGTGACAGTTTTGATGTAGGGGGTGTCAGTGTATTTGGCGGTGATGGGAATGCTGTTCTTGTAGGGCGAGTATGGGTTGTGGGTAGCTGGTGTTTGGTTCCGACCAGAGAGATGGTGGGTATAATGAGTTGTTTAGTGCTGTCAGGAGAGGAGATAGTGGAAAGCATAGGGGTATTATAACTAGCAAGTAGATTATTCATAACATTTCAGGAGAGATTGTGACCAGCTCTTTGGGGGCGTGGGAGAAGAGTACTCCTCAGGATGGAGTGATTGGGGTATTGTAATCTAGCTGAGAGGAGTAGGGAGTGAGGTGCAGTGGAAATGTTGGGATTTAAGGGGGAAATTGAGGCTTCAAGCTGGGAGATTAAAGAGATGAGGAGGCCAAGTTTGTCATCAAGGGTGTTAAGAGCAATATGAGGAATGTAATGGTGTCCGGGAAGGGCAGCGGGTTCAGAGGAGAGAACTTCTTCGGCAATAGGGTGTGGGAGGGAGCGAGGAGGGTGATGAGAGGGGGTGTTAGATTGTTGAGTGAAGTGTGTAGGGTCGAGTGGTGTTGGTTGGAGATGTGTGTGGGAGTTGTTGAGGTGTATGTGAGAAACTCGGGGCACTCATTGGGAGAAGCAAACTAATTATGAAGTGGTTGGGGTGATGAAGGGTGTAAGCAGTAATTGGATGGAGGCATGTAGGCTGGAGCGGTGAGATGACAGGATAGAGGGGCAGGATGGCCACCTTCAGCCACCTTCCCAGAAAGATGGAAGCACGCAGAAATCAACACCCTGCTAAAGAAACCAAAGGCAGACCCAGACGACCCCAAGAACTACCGGCTGATCTCCCAGCTCCCCTTCCCAGCCAAGGTCATCGAAAAAATTGTAAACAGCCAACTATCCTGGTTCCTGAAAGACAGCAAGGTACTCAACACCTCCCAATCCGGATTCCGTAGAAACCACAGCACTGAGACTGCACTCATTGCTGCCACAGATGACATTAGGACCATGCTCGATGAAGGAGAAACAGCAGCACTCATCCTCCTGGACCTCTCCGCAGCTTTCGACACGGTATGTCATCACACTCTCCGCACACGCCTCCACAACGCTGGAATCCGCGACAAGGCACTCATCTGGATCTCGTCATTTCTCTCAGGCAGAACCCAGAGGGTTCACCTCCCACTGTTCCTGTCAGAAGCCTCCAGAATCATCTGTGGCGTTCCCCAACGATCTTCGCTCAGCCCCACGCTCTTCAACGTTTACATGGCCCCCCTCGCCAACATTGCACGAACCCACCACATCAACATAGTTTCCTACGCAGACGACACTCAGCTCATCCTCTCCCTCACGAAAGACCTTACAACTGCAAAGAACAACCTCCACAACGGACTTCATGCCATCGCCAGCTGGATGGAATCAAGCCACCTCAAGTTTCCAATCCTAACGCCAACTCCAACTCCATCACGCCCTCGCAAGAACTCTGCAACTCCCTCGCTACCTTCTTCCATCGAAAGATTCTCCGACCTACACGACAGCTTTGCTCCTCAGACCCAGCCTACCACCTCAGAGCCCACAGCCCCAGCCATCACCCTCAACGCCTGGACACACATCCACTCCGGTTCCCCCTCGGGCCCCTACCCCCACTTCATCTTCAACAAAGCCGACGACATCATCGCCCCCCATCTCCAGACCATCATCAACAGCTCGTTTGCATCTGCCACCTTCCCCGAGAGCTGGAAACACGCGGAAGTCAACGCTCTCCTGAAGAAACCTACGGCGGACCCCAGCGACCTGAAGAACTTCTGCCCCATCTCGCTCCTCCCCTTCCCTGCCAAAGTCATCGAAAAGACCGTCAACAAGCAACTGACCATATTCTTTGAAGACAACAACCTACTCGACCCCTCCCAGTCCGGATTCCGAGCCAACCACAGCACGGAAACCGCCCTCATCGCAGTCACCGATGACATCAGACCTCTGCTGGACAACGGAGAAACAGCCGCCCTCGACACTGTCTGCCACCGCACCCTAACATCCCACCTCCGCTCCACCGGTATCCAAGGACAGGCCCTGAACTGGATCACCTCTTTCCTCTCTAACCGCTCCCAAAGAGTCTACCTCCCACCGTTCCGCTCGCACCCCACCGAGATCATCTGCGGCGTCCCACAGGGCTCCTCGCTCAGCCCGACTCTCTTCAATGTCTACATGAGCCCCCTCGCCAACATCGCATGCAAACACAACATCAACATCATCTCCTACGCCGACGACACCCAGCTGATACTTTCCCTCACCAAGGACCCTACCATCGCCAAGACCAACCTTCAGGATGGAATGAAAGACGTCGCAGAATGGATGAAACTCAGCCGCCTGAAGCTGAACTCAAACAAAAGGGAAGTCCTCATCCTCGGAAACTCCCCGTCCGCCTGGGACAATTCTTGGTGGCCCTCGGCCCTGGGCACCGCACCAACCCCCTCAGACCACGCACGCAACCTCGGATACATCCTGGACCCGCTTCTCACCATGACAAAACAAGTCAACGCCGTCTCGTCTTCCTGCTTCCTCACTCTCCGCATGCTCCAAAAGATCTTCCACTGGATCCCCGCCGGAACGAGAAAAACTGTGACCCACGCCCTCGTCATAAGCCGCTCGGAAACACCCTATATGCAGGAACCACCGAAAAACTCCAGAAACGTCTTTAGCGAATACAAAACGCCTCCGCACGCCTCATCCTCGACATAGCACGCCACAGCCACCTCTCTACCCACCTGAGACACCTGCACTGGCTTCCCGTCAACAAAAGGATCATCTTCAGGCTCCTCACCCACGCGCACAAAGCCCTCCACAACAAGGGACCCGAATACCTCAACCGTCGCCTCAGTTTCTACACGCCCACCTGTCAACTTCGCTCCGCCAGTCTCGCCCTCGCCTCCATCCCCTGCATCCGCCACACCACTGCCGGAGGAGATCCTTCTCTCACCTAGCTGCCAAAACCTGGAACTCCCCACCGCTCCACCTTCGCCAGACCCAAGACCTCTTGACATTCAGGAAAAGCCTCAAGACATGGCTCTACGACCAGTAGCTCCCCCCCCTCCCCCAGCGCCTTGAGACCCTAACGGGTGATTAGTGCGCTCTATAAATCCTTGATTGATTGATTGATGGCTGAGTAGTTAAAGGTAAAGAGAGGGGAGTGGGATGATGGAATTTGAGCTTGGTTATAAGGTTGTGGGCATTTGTTGGGAGAACAAAAGATATTATGAAGTGGTTGGGGTGATAAAGGGTGGAAGCAGTTGTGGGCCAGAGGCATGCAGGCTGGAGCAGTCAGATGGGAAGAAAAGGGGGTGAGAGTGATGAGTAGGTTGTGGGCATTTGTTGGGAGAACAAAAGATATTATGAAGGGGTTGGGGTGAGAAAGGGTGGAAGCAGTTGTGGGCCAGAGGCATGTAGGCTGGAGCAGTCAGATGGGAAGAAAAGGGGGTGAGAGTGATGAGTAGTTAGAAGTGAAGAGAGGGAAGTGGGAAGACGGAACTTGAGCTTACTTGTAGAGTTGTAGGGGGCCATGAGAAGTGGACGAAGCGTGAATCTGACCAGAGGGATAGATGGGGAATGTGGAAATATATTCTAGATTTAAAAGAATGGGTGAAAAGAGCTTGGCTTGAGGGAGGATAGGTTTGAGTCGGTGAGCAGGAGTGGAAAAGTGTGGGAGTGGTGTGTGGGGAATGGATAGATTCAGGGTAAGAAAAGGAGCAGTGGAAGGTGGCTGAACAGATGAGAATGAGGGTGGGAGAAGAGTGGGGTGGATGGAAAGATTGAGTGAAAGAGGAGAAGGAGCAGTGGAAGACAGGAAGAGTGGGTCAGGGTAAAGAATCAATGGAGGAGAGGGTAAAACATGAGCTGGATAGTGAGGTTGTAGGTGATAAGGACTCGGTAAGGGGGTATTTAACCCATTTAGGGGGCAAGTTTCTTTAAGGTCCACATGGGGAGAGGTGGGAATACTGGTCAATGGTAGGGATAGCGTGTTGAATGTCGAGTCCTTGCAGGAGATATTGAGAGGAAAGGGTGCAAGGGGGGAGCTATTGGGTAATACAGCATATCTTGGGGGGATGGTCATCCAGCACCCAGTAGGATTGGGAAAGGGAAGTGTGAAGTGAAGGAGGAGTCAGCTGGTGAGACGGAGGGTTGGAAGTGTCAGAGAGTGTGAGCAGGGATGGAAATAGTAGTTAAAAATGAGAGAGATAGGTACCTTTAGCTTGTATCATGACCTCCCATTGTTATACAAGGAGATAGTGAAAGATCCATCGAAGCAGGTGGCGTGGAAGACTTAGTTGGAAACCGTGTGGGTTTGTGATAGAGGGTGAAATGTCTAGTGAGTTGTGGAAGATGGAGAGCCAGGATGAGAAGTCATGAGTGAAGAAAATTAGATCTGACTTAAGCCTTCCGTAACAGCTGCTGTTGTACTACTCAACGAACAGGGTGTGGGGAAAATGTTCAAGGGTGAGATTTTAGAGTTTTTTACAAAGGCTTTGGAAAGGTTTGTGGGTAATTTATCTTTTAACAGTTGGCTTCAACATTAATCTGCTTGGTGGACATTGTTATATGTTAGTGGAGATGTGGAAAGGGAGGGGGTGAAGGAGTGGAGAGGATGACGTAAGACATGGTAGTGTGGAGAAGTAACAGGAAGCAAAGACACATAACTCAGATACAAGACAGGCAGAAATAGAGGAAAGAACGAGAAAAATTCTCAGTCTGAGGATTGCACTCCAGACCACTTTGAAGAAGGTGATATGGGATAGAATCCAGAAGAACGCAGTGACTAGGTCTAGTTCTGAGGTAGGAACTCTTTCTGATGGAACAATCACACATTTTCACTGGCTAAGAGTAGGGCTCTGAACCACTTTGAGGACAGATGGAATTCAGGCCCAAACACAAATGAGAAATGGCAAGACCATGAAATGTAATAAGAAAGGCTAATAGTTAGGGTGTGTAGAAGGTGCACAAATGAAAGTGGGGATTAGACATGTATCATTCCAAGATGATTCCTTAGAGGCCCTGGGATCTAAGCTATTTAATGGTTGGGTGAGAAGTCCTTCTTTATTTCCTGGAAATCACATGTCAGCAGTCCTATTTCATTTTCTCTTACTTAAGTACAGGACCACCATTTTGGGAGTAGGACATTCAAGTAAGAATGATAGTGAATTCAGGGTCCTTCAATATGGAAGACTGCTCAATTTCAACAGATCTGAAAAGTACAGAGTGGAAACAGCACGCTAGGCCATGTGCGTGCATTAAGAAGAGTATAGGCAGAGTTTTCACAGGCTGGCACAGTAGACTCTCTTAGCATGAGAGACCTGCACCACGATCTGGATACAGCAGGGACAGTTGGAAAGACACTCATGTGTACAGCAGCAGTAGGAGCCGATGGTCTCAGCGTGGGATTCAGGGAGGTGGGGCACGTTGGGGCCAGTGGCAAAAAATGGGTTCATTGGGGATCAGCAAATGAGGCGGCAACAGCCCAGGGCTTAAGGGAAGCGGGCTTGCCTTATGGAGGGCTGTTGTCACCTGCGGTAGTCTCCAAGACGCAGGCTCTGATCACTGGAGACAAGTACAGTGGGCTGGCCGAGCTGTGCCGCGCTACCAAAGGTGGGGGGAGGGAGCTGGCCCTCTGTAGGGTGTGCTGCAGAGAGCAAGGAGTAGCAGGACACCAAAAGCATGTAAAGGATAGGCGTAAGGGATCATCCCTTTTATCCCTCTCCTCGCCATTGTTCCTCTCCTGCTGCACTGGGCTCGGCCTTGACACTCTCCTAGGTCTCCTGCTGGTGGCTCTGATGGAGTTCATTTACCGGGCTGGCAAGACGGACGCAGGTGTGGGGAGAAAGAGCTGCGGGGACTGTGCATGGGTTTGAGGGCATACACTCCAAAAGGACGGGTGTCGGAAATGTCTGCTCACCTTGAGACGATGGGCCCTAGCTGCCTCGAACCTAGGAGCAGCTCACTTCAAACTCCAATCTCAGCCCCCATAGCCTTGCTAGAATCGCATGGCGGCCATTCAGTCTGGTCAGAATAATAATCCCAGAGCAGAGATGTTTAACCTGCTGCCGGGTGCTAATGCAGTCTCTAGAAGGGAAAACTGACCTTATCTTGGTTAGTGCTGTGATGAGAGCTGGGCAGGCTCCTCAGCCACTCTTCATAATGAGTGTTGTAGTTCTCAGAAGATGGCGCCGCCTGTAGCAGGAGGGGGCTTGGTATTCTTGTCGGCCCCAGCTGATGCTGGCGGTGGAAACATGTCCCCCTATTGTACCAAGACGTGCGTCATATTCTTGGAGCTTCAATTGATGATGATGAGTAGCTACAGACTTCCTCCTACCGCCATAATACATACTTATAGTGCTGAGGCTACTATCCTGAGGAATACTGGATTTTGGATTGTGGAGGTAACGATCCAACATTTGCCATCTTCCTCCACCATGTCACAGCAGACCCTGGGTTCCGAGCACTGTCCACTAGAGACCAGTGCACTGGGGGCCAGCTGAGCAAGGCCGACGTGGGTCAGGGGGCAGCAGGCTCATCGCTCACTTGGTTAGGGTCGAGCGGTACGCCAATCAGGTCACAGCAGTATCGAGTCCCTTGCGCCACTCCCATGTGCAGGATCATTGGACCTCAACAGCAGTGGCCACGAAGGAGGGTACCCACATCTAATGTGAGGTCGCACGGCTTCCTCAGGTACTCTGAGACAAGGGATGAAGCTGTGCAGAAGATCCAAGCCTGCATGTGAGTGTCACAAGTGAAATCCCTCTCGATGGTCTCCCACATTCCTCACTTTCAAATAAAATCACGCAGTTCGCAGAGTATCCCAGTTCTTCCCTCTATTCTGTAGTACAGGGGGCTTGATGGTGATGAAGCGGAAAAAGAAAGACTAACAAACATTTATATATCATGCAACAAAACCGTATATGCAATGTGTTTTAGCAAAGAAAAATAAAATGTGTAGAAAAATGTGCCCACAAAGTAGGTCACCATTAGTTTAAACAAGCTTAATTAATCATGAAAACCGACAAAAGTATTAATATGTCATATTTGAAGTTATACTTTATGATTTTCTCATTGAAACGGGTACATGCTTCGCTTAAATTTAGCAGAGGCTTTGGCCTAGTTGCCTGGTCTCAAGTTTAACTGCGTAGTTTTCACTTGTATTAACAAAGACGTGTTTGAATCTTTAAAAGCTGTATTTTTCCAGTAGAATGACTAATACACTTATCTCAAAGTTGCGTGCTAGGCAACGTTCATCCCCTTTGAAGCTCAAGGTCAGTTTCTGCAGGTGCAGACAACGAAGACACTGATGCAGAATTAATTGGCAACATTGTTGCTAGTTATGTTCCAAAACTCCAAGGACACCTTACACGTAGATGAGTATTAAGAGACAAGACACTATTCACTGGTCAAAGAGAAATCACCCCATGGACCCTCCAATGGAAGAACCTGAAGAATTTGGAACTTTTCTTACTTAATCCCACCGGACGAAAAGAAGACAGCCATAATTTGAGTCGCCATTTTGAGGCCATATTTTGAGAAGCCATTTTGATGCCATTTTATGCCATTGCCACTTTTACTTTGATGACACTTTGATGCTTTTTCTCTATCCCAGAGAGAGAGACTCTAAAGAATTCTCACCCTAGAGACTTTAACTTTACCCAGTCTTGCCCATACGATAACTTTTGCCCCCCCTTTTCCTTGCTGCTGCAAGGAAAACTTGACTTTAACTTTGCCCCCTTTGGAGAAGCCCCATGCTGATCGAACTGGTACCTGAAGGACGAAGACTTATCTTGAATGCTGATTGTATTTGGTAATTATGAAAGGATAAATGTATTATTCATTGTATTTTCCTTCTTAGGTACCAACTGCTTATTTTGACAGAGCCCAAGCTAGACGTTTTCTAAATTTATGTTGACTAAATTCATTTTGCATGAAGCCCCACATGCCAATGTTAATCAGAGGTTAGTTGAGGTATTCATTTAATCACCGTACTGAATTGAAATCTTGTTATGCTGATCAACATATGCCATTAGTCAATCTCAGTTGCTTTTATTAGTGATTTGCACTGCTATATCTGAGTGCATTGTAATCCAAGTTTTGCATAGATTGCGTTTCTTCCGCCGTTATGGACAGCCAGTAATGTTCGTATATATGTATCATTTGATTTTGAGACTTACTTACATCGTATTAGCTTTGTTAATATAGGGAAATAAACTAATTAACTTTTAATAAACAGGTGTGGTTATTCATGACTGAAAGGTCATGGTGTGTCAAGTTACTGTTTTCTATTGACCTAATTTGTTGTTTGATTACTAATTGAGTATTGGTTATTGGTTATAAATGGTTATTGATTACTGATTTGAGGGATCTGACGATTTCTTCGGATGAGGAGAACTCAACCCGGTCAAAAGGTTCACCGACCTCCGGCGTGTCCAAGTATAAGTAATCTACAAGGACTGGACGCGCTATCAGTAGATGGTAGCAGAGGATGGTTTGGCCCTTTGGGACCACATCCGAAATATAGGCGAATCCAAGTTAGAATTTTTTTAATAAAACAAGTTGGAGAAATGATGATGCCCTAAATCCCCAATGACTTTCCTGGAATCTTGGAGCTTGCGAATGGAGGAAATGGAGGTGTGGGGATGTTTTCGGCTTTTCTAGTGACAGTATGAATGAGGTTAGGGTTTTGCGCTTGCAAAGCTTATGCGCAGACAAATGTGAAGTTTGTGAGGATTTTTAGGGGGTTACGAACTCCAATTAAAATTTTAGAGGAGTGGTACTCCAAAGTGTGAAAGTAGGGAAGTCGTCGAACTTCATATGTGTGTAGCGCTTTGTGCAGAAAAATTGTCCACGTGGTTGTTGATGTTGAAACGGGCCCTGCGAGGTCAAGAGACTCCGGAGTATGTTGAAAAGTGTATGAGACACTTGATTGATGTTGTAATTTGTTTGGTTTAATAGGTTGATCGGGCGTGGTCAGCGAGTCAATACGAATATTGAGGAACAAAAGAAAAAAATTTACTTTGAGATTTGACGAATTCTAAGGTGCACTAGAATAGTTCATTGATCAGTTGAGAGTAAAGTTTGCAGGTCAAATTTTGCTTGCGAAAGTGGGAAACCGAGAAAGATGGAATAACTGCAGAGGATAGTGAAAAATCCCTAAGGTTTCTGAAGCGATTGTATTACCTTTTTCCTGTAGTAAACCGACAGATTTGTTTTCTTCTTTTTAATTAGTGCTCGCAATATATTGCAGAAAATAGTTTTGAGTAAAGCTGAATGAAGGAGGACATGCCGCAAGACTTTGTCAGCCGCAGTGTGTGAGTGTGACGTCACTGGAGCCGCGCTGAGATAGGTTGGTTGGTGAGAAGGGTCGCGCACGGATTGGACGCAGTCTGTGAAGCGCTATTGGTGGGGAAAGGCAAGCGAAGAGTATTCTGGGAATTAAAGTCACTTATTGATTACATTTTTGAGAAAATAAAAGACGGAAAGATGGAATTTTTCAAAGCATATGAGGGGAGATGTATATATTAAAGCAAATGTAGGAGAAGAAACACCGCCTGAGGGTACACCAGCTTACATCGTAATTGAAGAAAAAGGTGTTGCACCATGTCTTTGGTTAAAACAATGGTGTAAATTAACAGAAAAGCATAGAAGTGTAGCATTTCCTATCCATGGGACTTTTAATTTGAGAGTTTTGGAGAATTTAAGATTTGCGCTATATGACATGAAAATACCTCCAAGACCAGCACAATTTGAAGCATTAGCAATTTGGGAACAAATAGCTAGAAAGCAACTACAAAAGAAATTTGAGACAAGAGTGAGAAGAGTAGAAAAGACACTAGCGGATGCTAGATGGGATAGTGCTCAAAAGGTTTGGAGATCAGATATATTGCAGGGAATTAAATTGTTTCCAGCAATTACTGAAGAAGTAGAGACGGAAGGAAAGAAAGCTACCCATAAAACAAACAGGGGTCAGTTCAAAGATAGAGAAGACAAGAGAACCTCGAAAAGGTCAGACGAATCATATGATGAGGAATTCATTCTGCAATTGCTAAATGACCGTCCACCACCATATGTGGAAAACGAAAATGGCCCAAGCACTAGTACTGCCCCTCCAGAACCAATACAGGGTATTGTAACACCGAATTTGAGAAAAATACAGGTGCAGAGTAGTCCTAATATGCCTTTTACACAGGAAATACCACAAGTTCAGAGAATATATCCTGACGTAACTAAACTGGAACCTGTTAATAATTATCAGCCACAGGTCCAAAGACGCTATTATGATGAGCATCAATTGGAAATAAATTCTAATTTAGTGATGCCTCAAAGGCAGACACAAGAAATGCCAAGGTACATTCAAACATCAGAAACACAATTAGACATGTCAGCAATGATGAACCATAATATGGGAATTAACATGCCACAGAATTTGGGTAACAGACAGAATCCGGATGCAATATCTTTGCCTATCACTGTAGGTCCGCCAGTACCATTATATATACAAGCAAAGCCAAGTGTATGCGATCAAGGTGTAATGACACAGAATGAGACAGGAAGAGGATATGTAGAAAATACCCAAGAAATGACTCTTGTGGGAACACTCTCAAACAGATCTGGGTCTTTGTTGGAATTTAGTCCGATTCCAATTTGTGTTCCGGCAACTGTGGTAAGATCAAATCCACCACGGATAATACCGCAAATTTCAAAAACAGAAACATTACAGAAACCATCAGTAGCAGTGGATGTAGATGCTACATTAATGGGACTAAATGCACAACAGTTAACACAATGGTTGAACAGTCTGAATACCCCACAGAGTACACCCAAGGGAAAAGGAGAAGAATATTTGAATCAAATAAGATTGGGCATGGAAGCAGGTGAACTCGTAGATGGAACGATGGGTCTGAACAGGTTAGAATCATACACAGAAGAAGAGCTGAGATACATTTGCCCTAGGATTACAAGAGAAGTAAGCAGCGTACATAAGAGGTTACAAGAAATTGCAGACAAATATAAAATAGACATAAATAAAACCAAGCACTTGAGCAGACGTTACAGGCTAGACTTTGAGACAAAAGATTTGGAACACATGAGATCTGCAGGAATGAAAACGCACCTTAAAGAAATATTGCAAAGCGCGCAGGTTTGGAGATGCTTAGACAAGTGGGAAAGCAGGTGGGTTAAAAAGGATAAAAAGAAAGAAAGTACCCTAGATCCAAATGTTAAAACACAACAGAATGATGACCTTATAACCATGTTACCAATGAGAGAAACAACAGGAGGAAAATGTATTCACGTACCATGGCACAGGTGTGATATTCAATCTTTTACGGATGATTACCCCAGGTTAAGAGAGAAACCGATTGAATGGTATCAACAGATAGATTTGTGAAACTCGCAAAGTGTCTTTGGGAAGACTTGAATACTTTATTTGACATTGTAGTTCCAGCAGATTTGTGGGAAGAATGTAAAAGAGCTATAGATTGGCCGACAAAAGAACCGGAAAGAGATAAGGACACAGGTGCACCATCGCCTGAGGTAATGAAAATATACCATAAGGTGATTGACTATTTGAAATCAAAAGTTGCGTTGAAAAATGTAGATTGGCAGAAAATTGACAGAACAGCACAGGAAGTTAAAGAGTCGATACATGCATACTATGAGAGATGGTTGAAAGCATTCAAAAACTATAGTGGCACGGAAACGATTGAGGCGAAAGACATGCTCCATTTTGTATTTAGATTTGTAGAAGGATTGAGACCCGAAATTAGCCAGATGATTAAAATGCATTTGATTTGTTGGCAGTCAAAATCGAATGATAAAGTGTTGAACTATGCAAAATATTGCAGTGATGAGATTGAAACAAAGCAGAAAAAGTTGAAGGAAAAAGTGATGGTGATGCAGATTAGAGCAGCTCAGACAGGTTCGCAAGGTTTTCAACAACAATTGCCGCACCAGCAACAGCAGGGAAATGTTATGTTTCAGCCACAGATGAGAGGCAGAGGCCGAGAAGGTTTTGTGAATAATGGTCCTGATTTAAATTCTGTCGTGATTCCAAATGGCAATGAAAAAAGTGATGCCATGTCATACGTGCGGAAAAGTCGGACATTGGAAACGAGAGTACCCAATGTTGGTGCAGGACGGCGTAGGTCAGCAAAACAATGATGTCAATACATTTCAGAATGTGAGAGGACCAAAATTGAGAGGTCCAAACCCAAATTTCCAAAATAATATAAATCAGATGCAGTGTCTACAACCCATGCAACAACAGCAGGTGCAAATGCCCTGTGTACAAATGGTTCAATCACAGCTGATGCACCACCAGTTTCCTATGGTACCTAATCAGCAAATGCAAGTACCCAAGTAATGCTTCCTCAACAGGTCACAGGTCAAGGAATGAATCAAAGTAACACAGTACACCAATTCCCGTTACACAGTGAGAATGGAATAAACAATGAATGGGAGAGTGAAAGTTCAGATGAGGAGGGAAATTGTATGCTTGCAGCATCTTTGGAAGTTGATCAAAAGGAACCCTATGTGGAAGGAAGAGTTATGGGTCACAGAGTTTCATTTTTGGTTGACACAGGAGCTACACGCTCTGCAGTTAGAAGTATCGAAGTACCAATTTTGCCACTTTCAGGGAGAACAGTTCAAGTAGTGGGAGTAGCAAATCAGTATCTGACAAACCCAATTACAGATCCAGTACAAGTCGAAATTTGTAACTTTCAAGGGTTACATAAATTTCTGGTATGGGACTCAAGTCCAATATCCTTATTAGGAAGAGATCTATTATGCAAACTAGGATGCTCGATTATGTGCTCACATAATGGAATTAACATTCAGACAAACAGTGATGAGGAAGAAGAGGACAGTACAGAAGAAGAAGAAATGGAAACTGTTGATGAAGAGTATCCCCTGATTACTCTTTATCCTATGCTCACTGAAGCAGATATTCCAGCTGATTTACAAGAAACTGTTTGAAAAGAAGTGTGGGATATGACAGGGAAAGAAGTAGGATTGATAAAAGGAGCAGAAGCAGTGAAAGTGACTGTAAAATCCAATGTAAACTTTCCTCAGACTCCACAATACCATATGCCACAAGATACCCTTATGAAAGTCGCCCAACTCATTGACGAATTTGTGAAACAGGGAGTACTGAAAGAAGTACTGAGTAGTCCATGTAATTCACCAATCATGGGACTGATAAAGCCAAGTGGAAAGGTCCGAATTGTTCAAGATTTGAGAAAAATAAATGACATAATAGTCAAATGTTGTCCCGTAGTACCAAATCCAGCTGTAATAATGTTTCAAATCCCATGTGATGCAGAGTGGTTCACAGTCATTGATTTGTCACAAGCATTCTTTTCTGTGCCTCTTCATGAGGACAGCCAAATTCTCTTTTGTTTCAAATATTTAGACAGAGTCTACTGTTGGTGTCGAATTCCTCAAGGGGTTTTGGAGTCACCATCTATTTTCAATCAGCTTCTGGAGAAAAATTTGGAATCATTGGAATTAAATTTTGAATCAACCTTAGTACAGTATATTGACGATTTACTGATTGCATCCAAAACAGAAAATGACTGTACAGTTGACACTATTGCCCTACTGAATCATTTGGGAAGGAATGGACACAAAGGGGGTCATTACGACCTTGGCGGGCGGCTACCGCCGGCCCCCATTATGACATTCCCGCTGGGCCGGCCGGCGCAAATTAAGTTTGCGCCGGCCAGCCCAGCGGGGATGAGGCCGCAACATAGGAGCCGGCTCCTAAAGGTGTTGCGTAATAAGGGCCTCCGTACCGCCAGCCTGTTGGTGGTACGGACGCCACATTACGATGACCACCAAAGTGTCTCCTTCGAAATTGCAGTACTGCCAAAAGAAAGTGAAATATTTGGGTCACCAAATAGAAAAAGGATCGAAAAGAATAATGAAAGAAAGAATAACGACTGTAGTTCAAATGAGTCCACCCAAAACAAGAAAAGAGGTGAGAAAGTTTTTGGGAATGGTGAGCTACTGTCGCCAATGGATTCCCAATTTCTCAACTCTAGCCAAACCTTTACTGAAACTGACTCAGAAAGATGTGCAAGATGAAATAATGTTGAAGAGAGATGAAATGGATGCCTTTATTGAACTAAAGGAATGCATGTGCAGAGCTCCAGCTTTAGGTATGCCTGATTACACAAAGCCTTTTACATTGTTTTGTCCTGAACCTGATGCATGTTCCTTGTCTGTCTTGACTCAAGCCCATGGTGGCGTAAACAGACCAGTAGCATATTTTCCAGCTACTTTGGATCCAGTCGCAGCAGCCTTACCAGGATGCTTGCGGGCTGTAGCAGCAGTTGGTATAAACCTTAATCAAAGGGAAGGAATAGTGATGGGACATCCTGTAACAGAAGGATTTCAACTTAGTGAGAGACCATGACTGACACGTTCCAGAACACAGCACATGACTGGTGCTAGGCTTACGAGATATGAGACTGTAATTTTGGGATCACCTAACGTGCAATTAAAAAGATGCACTACATTAAATCCGGCAACTTTGTTTCCAAGTGAAAATGTTGAAATTGAAAATGCAGAAGACATCGAGCACGACTGTCTTCAGGTGACTGAATTTTGTACTAAACCAAGACCTGATATCAAAGATACTCGATTGGAAGAAAATGATCAGATTATCTTTGTTGATGGTTCATGTTTAAGAGATGCAGCAGGAATATTGAAAGCAGGATATGCTGTATGTACAATAACTGGTATTCTAGAAGCATCTTGGCTTCAAGGAATTTATTCTGCACAGGTAGCGGAACTAGTAGCCCTTACTAGAGCTTGCCAACTTTCCGCATTAATGAAAGTCACCATTTACACTGACAGTCAGTACGGATTCGGAATAGTGCATGACTTTGGACAATTGTGGTCACAGAGAGGCTTTATGACCTCTTCTGGGTCACCAGTGAAAAATGGTGAAAGAATCAAAGATTTGTTAGTTGTTATCCTGTTACCAGGAGAAGTAGCAGTGGTAAAATGCAGTGCACATTTGAAATCACAAGACTTTGTTTCTTTGGGAAATGGATATGCAGATCAAGTCGCAAGGATTTGCGCATTGAACTGTATATTACTCAGAGACGAATGGAATTTGATAAATGAGCCAGAACTTGACCCAAATGAAGCCTTTGCTCTAAAAGTTGTAGACACACTAGAAGAATTGAAATTTCTACAAAATAATGTTAGTAGAGACGAAAAACTCTCATGGAATAAATTATAATGCGTAAAAAAATCAGATGATTTGTGGGTTTCAAATGAAGGGAGATTAGTTTTGCCAGACAGTCTTTTGATGCAAATAGCTAGGCTATATCAAGGACAAGCACACATTGGAAGAGATGCCATGATTAGATTATTCAAAATTGACTGGTTTAATCCTAAATTTTGCCAAGTTGCTGAAGCAGTTTGCCATCGTTGCGTCATTTGCCAACAGATGAATGCAGGGAAGGGAACCGTGGTAAATTTGAGCCACATTGGAAGAGCAGGTGGTCCGTTCAGCAGAATGCAACTGGATTTCATTGAGATGCCTATGCATGCAGGCTTGAAATATGTGTTGGTGATTGTGTGTATCTTTAGCCACTGGATTGAAGCTTACCCTACACGTAGAAATGACAGTCTCACAGTTGCAAAACTATTGTTGAGAGAACTAATTCCACGTTTCGGATTCCCGATCTCTTTAGAATCAGATTGGGGAAGTCACTTTGATAACGAAGTAATCAAATTACTATGTGCAGCATTGAACATTGAACAGAAATTTCATTGTAGCTACCGCCCTGAAGCATCAGGACTAGTGGAGCAAATAAATGGCACACTGAAATCAAGAATGGTGAAAATATGCGCATCCACAAACTTGAAATGGCCTGACGCGTTGCCTTTGGTGTTAATGTCAATGAGAAACACACCTGATAGAATAACAGGACTATCACCGCATGAAATTCTCATGGGCAGAGCCATGAGATTTCCAGCAGTTACTGTTAATGCCCTTGTAAATATTACAGATGATATGGTATTGGACTACTGCAAAGGTCTGGCTGATGCAGTCCGTTCTTTTTCTCACCAGGTGGAGGCAACCACCTTGCCACAGATCCAAGGTCCATGACACGCCCTGAAAGCAGGTGACTGGGTTGTGGTAAAGAAGTACGTGAGGAGGTCGTGCTTGGAACCCCGTTGGAAAGGACCTTTTCAAGTGATTCTGACGACTACCACTGCTGTGAAGTGTGCGGGAGTTCCCAACTGGATTCACGCCAGTCACACGAAAAAGGTGACGTGTCCCACAGAAGAGGAAATTGAAGCACTGAAATTACCGACAACTAACAGGAAAGTACCAGGCACTGAGACAGAACGAAAAGAGCCTGAAAGCGAACAAGGAGAAACTGAAGCAGAAGAAATATTCACTGAGGAAGACATAGTCACTCCTTTCGAGGACAACAGAGAAGAAGCTCCAAGAGGTGACGAAGATCCTATCTCAGGTGAAGAAGCAGGAGAGCCTAGTCAGAGGAGGGCTTTCCCAGAAACAGACGATACAGGAGAACAAGGAGAAAAATTGACCGATCTCCCAGGTGTAGGAGACGAGACGGAGCAAAGTCAAATTGTTCCAACTCTTCCGGAACCGGTTGCAGGTCCGTCAAGTGAGAACAACGTGAAACTAAGACAAAGCATATCACCAGTGAAATCAAAGACTAAAGAAACATTAAATAAAGACAAAAGACCAGACTCGAAAGAGAAAAGAAAAGAAGTATCTATCATAACCACATTGAATGAAGAAAAAGACACAGCCAAAGAACAAGACATAAGCGAAGGAGAATCAAAAGGAGATGCAAAATTGAAAAGAAAAAGAGTAGCAAACAGAAGATATTCCGGTCCAGAATGGGCATACACAGCCACTAATGATTGGTCAGATGAATTTCTATCTCTTAGTCTTGAGAATGAAGAAGCAGAACAACACTTTGGCACTTGAAAATTGAATTTCATGAACATTACCGGATAAGACATTGATAACCTGATTGACTTTGAAACCGATATTGAGATAAAGCTGCTAAACCAATAAGAGACTAAGCTGCTAAAGAAAACCGTGTGCACTTTGACCTCGTTGATCCTTTATATATATATATCTACAAATTTGATTTGATAAACTATCTTCAACTTTCTGATTCTCTATAGATCATGACTGACAATACTGCACAAGGACGTAGGATGAAATGTTGTAAATACATGTGTATAGGTTTGATAATTGCATGTGTACTAATAATTATGGCAATAATTCTTGGAATGCATGGAGGGAATGAAAGAGACGCGAATGATGCTTCTACTTTTAAAACTACTACTGAATTAACTCCTTTAAAGAGACTCGAACAAGATGAAAAATATTTACATGACGATACTAACACGAAGAAAGAACTCTCATCTAATGTTTTCTATCGCTTGCTGAATGAGTATGTTGAGACAATGGACACGAAGGATTGTTAAGTATGTACACAAATCCCTACATCAGTATTAGAAGGAGTTACATATCATAGCATGCCCCTTACGTATGGAATAACATGTAGTTTGTTACCAACCAGATTTTATAACCAGGAGTATATTCAATACTTCTATTCCAATCAGGACGTCGTATTTTCCTTTGTCCCCATAATTGAGTATATGAGTAAAATAGCAAGAGACTATTATATAACATTAGTTAGAGGTTTCTTTGAGCCAATTTTGCCTTTTGCTACAGTTTACGCTCATAGAGACAACCTTACACGCTTACTTTCACCCGTAGAGAAAAACTTTTTAGATCACACTGAGGATAGAAGAAAACAGCTGAAAGAAAAATTAGAAAAAGAATTGCAGAAAAGGACATCTGTAGATAAATATGCTTTTGCTGCAATAAAAACACAAGGGAAATTAGCTTTAGATGCATTACATATAGGAAAACTTTGTATATATAGACCTAAATCATATTATGACAAAATCTTTGTGGGAACGAGTGAATGTAAACACATGTTTTTATTCCAGAGTAAATGGACGTTCATGTTGAATGGACAAGACCCAGCTATTCCAGGGGTCTATTATATTTGTGGACTTAACGTCTATTATCATCTTCCTAAAGGATGGTATAGGATATGTGTAGGAAGTTGGCTCTGTATGCACTATTTCAAAGTAAGGAATAGTATGCACAGAGTCCAAGGGTTCCCCTTAGAGGTAAGATAGTGGCAAAAAGAGATAATACTAATGCTCTATTTTGTGGTAGTGTGGTCGAGCAGTAGGCTTATCCAAGGAGTAGTGTTAAGCATTTGTTGTACATACACATAGACAATAAATGAGGTACACACACTCAGAGACAAATCCAGCCAATAGGTTTTTATATAGAAAAATATCTTTTCTTAGTTTATTTTAAGAACCACAGGTTCAAATTCTACATGTAATATCTCATTCGAAAGGTATTGCAGGTAAGTACTTTAGGAACTTCGAATCATCAAAATTGCATGTATACTTTTCAAGTTATTCACAAATAGCTGTTTTAAAAGTGGACACAGTGCAATTTTCACAGTTCCTAGGGGAGGTAAGTATTTGTTAGGTTAACCAGGTAAGTAAGACACTTACAGGGCTTAGTTCTTGGTCCAAGGTAGCCCACCATTGGGGGTTCAGAGCAACCCCAAAGTCACCACACCAGCAGCTCAGGGCCGGTCAGGTGCAGAGTTCAAAGTGGTGCCCAAAACGCATAGGCTAGAATGGAGAGAAGGGGGTGCCCCGGTTCCGGTCTGCTTGCAGGTAAGTACCCGCGTCTTCGGAGGGCAGACCAGGGGGGTTTTGTAGGGCACCGGGGGGGACACAAGTCCACACAGAAATTTCACCCTCAGCGGCGCGGGGGCGGCCGGGTGCAGTGTAGAAACAAGCGTCGGGTTCGCAATGTTAGTCTATGAGAGATCTCGGGATCTCTTCAGCGCTGCAGGCAGGCAAGGGGGGGGTTCCTCGGGGAAACCTCCACTTGGGCAAGGGAGAGGGACTCCTGGGGGTCACTTCTCCAGTGAAAGTCCGGTCCTTCAGGTCCTGGGGGCTGCGGGTGCAGGGTCTCTCCCAGGAGTCGGGACTTTAGGTTCAAAGAGTCGCGGTCAGGGGAAGCCTCGGGATTCCCTCTGCAGGCGGCGCTGTGGGGGCTCAGGGGGGACAGGTTTTGGTACTCACAGTATCAGAGTAGTCCTGGGGTCCCTCCTGAGGTGTTGGATCGCCACCAGCCGAGTCGGGGTCGCCGGGTGCAGTGTTGCAAGTCTCACGCTTCTTGCGGGGAGCTTGCAGGGTTCTTTAAAGCTGCTGGAAACAAAGTTGCAGCTTTTCTTGGAGCAGGTCCGCTGTCCTCGGGAGTTTCTTGTCTTTTCGAAGCAGGGGCAGTCCTCAGAGGATGTCGAGGTCGCTGGTCCCTTTGGAAGGCGTCGCTGGAGCAGGATCTTTGGAAGGCAGGAGACAGGCCGGTGAGTTTCTGGAGCCAAGGCAGTTGTCGTCTTCTGGTCTTCCGCTGCAGGGGTTTTCAGCTGGGCAGTCCTTCTTCTTGTAGTTGCAGGAATCTAATTTTCTAGGGTTCAGGGTAGCCCTTAAATACTAAATTTAAGGGCGTGTTTAGGTCTGGGGGGTTAGTAGCCAATGGCTACTAGCCCTGAGGGTGGGTACACCCTCTTTGTGCCTCCTCCCAAGGGGAGGGGGGTCACAATCCTAACCCTATTGGGGGAATCCTCCATCTGCAAGATGGAGGATTTCTAAAAGTCAGAGTCACCTCAGCTCAGGACACCTTAGGGGCTGTCCTGACTGGCCAGTGACTCCTCCTTGTTTTTCTCATTATTTTCTCCGGCCTTGCCGCCAAAAGTGGGGCCTGGCCGGAGGGGGCGGGCAACTCCACTAGCTGGAGTGTCCTGCTGGGTTGGCACAAAGGAGGTGAGCCTTTGAGGCTCACCGCCAGGTGTGACAATTTCTGCCTGGGGGAGGTGTTAGCATCTCCACCCAGTGCAGGCTTTGTTACTGGCCTCAGAGTGACAAAGGCACTCTCCCCATGGGGCCAGCAACATGTCTCGGTTTGTGGCAGGCTGCTAAAACTAGTCAGCCTACACAGATAGTCGGTTAAGTTTCAGGGGGCACCTCTAAGGTGCCCTCTGGGGTGTATTTTACAATAAAATGTACACTGGCATCAGTGTGCATTTATTGTGCTGAGAAGTTTGATACCAAACTTCCCAGTTTTCAGTGTAGCCATTATGGTGCTGTGGAGTTCGTGTTTGACAAACTCCCAGACCATATACTCTTATGGCTACCCTGCACTTACAATGTCTAAGGTTTTGTTTAGACACTGTAGGGGTACCATGCTCATGCACTGGTACCCTCACCTATGGTATAGTGCACCCTGCCTTAGGGCTGTAAGGCCTGCTAGAGGGGTGTCTTACCTATACTGCATAGGCAGTGAGAGGCTGGCATGGCACCCTGAGGGGAGTGCCATGTCGACTTACTCGTTTTGTCCTCACTAGCACACACAAGCTGGCAAGCAGGGTGTCTGTGCTGAGTGAGAGGTCTCCAGGGTGGCATAAGACATGCTGCAGCCCTTAGAGACCTTCCTTGGCATCAGGGCCCTTGGTACTAGAAGTACCAGTTACAAGGGACTTATCTGGATGCCAGGGTCTGCCAATTGTGGATACAAAAGTACAGGTTAGGGAAAGAACACTGGTGCTGGGGCCTGGTTAGCAGGCCTCAGCACACTTTCAATTGTAAACATAGCATCAGCAAAGGCAAAAAGTCAGGGGGCAACCATGCCAAGGAGGCATTTCCTTACTCAACCCCCCCCCCAAACGAAAGAGGATGAGACTAACCTTTCCCAAGAGAGTCTTCATTTTCTAAGTGGAAGAACCTGCAAAGGCCATCTGCATTGGCATGGGCAGTCCCAGGTCTGTGTTCCACTATAAAGTCCATTCCCTGTAGGGAGATGGACCACCTCAACAGTTTAGGATTTTCACCTTTCATTTGCATCAGCCATTTGAGAGGTCTGTGGTCAGTTTGAACTAGGAAGTGAGTCCCAAAGAGGTATGGTCTCAGCTTCTTCAGGGACCAAACCACAGCAAAGGCCTCCCTCTCAATGGCACTCCAACGCTGCTCCCTGGGGAGTAACCTCCTGCTAATGAAAGCAACAGGCTGGTCAAGGCCATCATCATTTGTTTGGGACAAAACTGCCCCTATCCCATGTTCAGAGGCATCAGTCTGCACAATGAACTGCTTAGAATAATCTGGAGCTTTGAGAACTGGTGCTGAGCACATTGCTTGTTTCAGGGTGTCAAAGGCCTGTTGGCATTCCACAGTCCAGTTCACTTTCTTGGGCATTTTCTTGGAGGTGAGTTCAGTGAGGGCTGTCACAATGGATCCATATCCCTTCACAAACCTCCTGTAATACCCAGTCAAGCCAAGGAATGCCCTGACTTGAGTCTGGGTTTTTGGAGCTACCCAGTCCAGAATAGTCTGGATCTTGGGTTGGAGTGGCTGAACTTGGCCTCCACCTACAAGGTGTCCCAAGTAAACCACAGTTCCCTGCCCTATCTGGCATTTGGATGCCTTGATAGAGAGGCCTGCAGATTGCAGAGCCTTCAAAACCTTCTTCAGGTGGACCAGGTGATCCTGCCAGGTGGAGCTAAAGACAGCAATATCATCAAGATAAGCTGTGCTAAAGGACTCCAAGCCAGCAAGGACTTGATTCACCAACCTTTGGAAGGTGGCAGGGGCATTCTTTAAACCAAAGGGCATAACAGTAAACTGATAATGCCCATCAGGTGTGGAGAATGCTGTCTTTTCTTTTGCTCCAGGTGCCATTTTTATTTGCCAGTACCCTGCTGTCAAGTCAAAGGTACTTAGAAATTTGGCAGCACCTAATTTATCAATGAGCTCATCAGCTCTTGGAATTGGATGGGCATCTGTCTTGGTGACAGAATTGAGCCCTCTGTAGTCCACACAAAACCTCATCTCTTTCTTTCCATCTTTGGTGTGAGGTTTGGGGACTAAGACCACTGGGCTAGCCCAGGGGCTGTCAGAGCGCTCAATTACTCCCAATTCCAGCATCTTGTGGACTTCCACCTTGATGCTTTCTTTAACATGGTCAGATTGTCTAAAGATTTTGTTCTTGACAGGCATGCTGTCTCCTGTGTCCACATCATGGGTACACAGGTGTGTCTGACCAGGGGTTAAGGAGAAGAGTTCAGGAAACTGTTGTAGGACTCTCCTACAATCAGCTTGCTGTTGGCCAGAGAGGGTGTCTGAGTAGATCACTCCATCTACTGTGCCATCTTTTGGGTCTGATGACAGAAGATCAGGGAGAGGTTCACTCTCTGCCTCCTGATCCTCATCTGTTACCATCAACAGATTCACATCAGCCCTGTCATGGAAGAGCTTAAGGCGGTTCACATGGATCACCCTCTTGGGGCTCCTGCTTGTGCCCAGGTCCACCAGGTAGGTGACCTGACTCTTCCTTTCTAGTACTGGGTAAGGGCCACTCCATTTGTCCTGGAGTGCCCTGGGAGCCACAGGCTCCAGAACCCAGACTTTCTGCCCTGGTTGGAACTCAACCAGTGCAGCCTTTTGGTCATACCAAAACTTCTGGAGCTGTTGGCTGGCCTCAAGGTTTTTGGTTGCCTTTTCCATGTACTCTGCCATTCTAGAGCGAAGGCCAAGTACATAGTCCACTATGTCCTGTTTAGGCTCATGGAGAGGTCTCTCCCAGCCTTCTTTAACAAGGGCAAGTGGTCCCCTTACAGGATGACCAAACAGAAGTTCAAAGGGTGAGAATCCTACTCCCTTCTGTGGCACCTCTCTGTAAGCGAAAAGCAGACATGGCAAGAGGACATCCCATCTCCTTTTGAGTTTTTCTGGGAGCCCCATGATCATGCCTTTTAATGTCTTGTTGAATCTCTCAACCAAGCCATTAGTTTGTGGATGGTATGGTGTAGTGAATTTATAAGTCACTCCACACTCATTCCACATGTGCTTTAGGTATGCTGACATGAAGTTGGTACCTCTGTCAGACACCACCTCCTTAGGGAAACCCACTCTGGTAAAGATACCAATGAGGGCCTTGGCTACTGCAGGGGCAGTAGTCGACCTAAGGGGAATAGCTTCAGGATACCTGGTAGCATGATCCACTACTACCAGGATATACATATTTCCTGAGGCTGTGGGAGGTTCTAGTGGACCAACTATGTCCACACCCACTCTTTCAAAGGGAACCCCCACCACTGGAAGTGGAATGAGGGGGGCCTTTGGATGCCCACCCGTCTTACCACTGGCTTGACAGGTGGGGCAGGAGAGGCAAAACTCCTTAACCATGTTGGACATATTGGGCCAGTAGAAGTGGTTGACTAACCTCTCCCACGTCTTGGTTTGTCCCAAATGTCCAGCAAGGGGAATGTCATGGGCCAATGTTAGGATGAACTCTCTGAACAGCTGAGGCACTACCACTCTCCTAGTGGCACCAGGTTTGGGGTCTCTGGCCTCAGTATACAGGAGTCCATCTTCCCAATAGACCCTATGGGTTCCAGTTTTCTTGCCTTTGGACTCTTCAGCAGCTTGCTGCCTAAGGCCTTCAAGAGAGGGACAGGTTTCTTGTCCCTTACACAGCTCCTCCCTGGAGGGTCCCCCTGGGCCTAAGAGCTCAACCTGATAAGGTTCAAGCTCCAAAGGCTCAGTTCCCTCAGAGGGCAGAACTTCTTCCTGAGAAGAGAGGTTCCCTTTCTTTTGCTGTGTTGCAGTCGGTTTCCCAACTGACTTTCCTGTTCTCTTGGTAGGCTGGGCCATTTTTCCAGACTCCAGCTCTACTTTTTCACCCTGTGCCTTGCACTGTGCTCTTGTTTTCACACACACCAGTTCAGGGATACCCAGCATTGCTGCATGGGTTTTTAGTTCTACCTCAGCCCATGCTGAGGACTCCAGGTCATTTCCAAGCAGACAGTCCACTGGGATATTTGAGGAGACCACCACCTGTTTCAGGCCATTGACCCCTCCCCATTCTAAAGTAACCATTGCCATGGGATGTACTTTTTTCTGATTGTCAGCGTTGGTGACTGTGTAAGTTTTTCCAGTCAGGTATTGGCCAGGGGAAACCAGTTTCTCTGTCACCATGGTGACACTGGCACCTGTATCCCTCAGGCCCTCTATTCTAGTCCCATTAATTAAGAGTTGCTGTCTGTATTTTTGCATGTTAGGCGGCCAGACAGCTAGTGTGGCTAAATCCACCCCACCCTCAGAAACTAGAGTAGCTTCAGTGTGGACCCTGATTTGCTCTGGGCACACTGTTGATCCCACTTGGAGACTAGCCATACCAGTGTTACCTGGATGGGAGTTTGGAGTGGAACCTTTCTTGGGACAGGCCTTGTCTCCAGTTTGGTGTCCATGCTGTTTACAGCTATGACACCAGGCCTTTTTGGGATCAAAGTTTTTACCCTTGTACCCATTGTTTTGTGAAGAGGTTCTGGGCCCACCCTCCTGTGCAGGTTTTTGGGGGCCTGTAGAAGACTCTTTACTATTTTTAGTTTTGGTGGTCTCATCACCCTTCCCCTGGGGAGTCTTTGTGACCCCTTTCTTTTGGTCACCCCCTGTTGAAGTCTTGGACACCCTTGTCTTGACCCAATGGTCCGCCTTCTTTCCCAATTCTTGGGGAGAAATTGGTCCTAGGTCTACCAGATGCTGATGCAGTTTATCATTGAAACAATTACTTAACAGGTGTTCTTTCACAAATAAATTGTACAGCCCATCATAATTACTTACACCACTGCCTTGAATCCAACCATCTAGTGTTTTCACTGAGTAGTCAACAAAGTCAACCCAGGTCTGGCTCGAGGATTTTTGAGCCCCCCTGAATCTAATCCTGTACTCCTCAGTGGAGAATCCAAAGCCCTCAATCAGGGTACCCTTCATGAGGTCATAAGATTCTGCATCTTTTCCAGAGAGTGTGAGGAGTCTATCCCTACACTTTCCAGTGAACATTTCCCAAAGGAGAGCACCCCAGTGAGATCTGTTCACTTTTCTGGTTACACAAGCCCTCTCAAAAGCTGTGAACCACTTGGTGATGTCATCACCATCTTCAAATTTTGTCACAATCCCTTTGGGGATTTTTAACATGTCAGGAGAATCTCTGACCCTATTTATATTGCTGCCACCATTGATGGGTCCTAGGCCCATCTCTTGTCTTTCCCTTTCTATGGCTAGGAGCTGTCTCTCTAAAGCCAATCTTTTGGCCATCCTGGCTAACAGGAGGTCATCTTCACTGAGAGCATCCTCAGTGATTTCAGAAATGTGGGACCCTCCTGTGAGGGACTCACTATTTCTGACTAACACAGTTGGAGACAGGACTTGAGGGGTCCTGTTCTCCCTATTTAGGACTGGAGGAGGGACATTGGCCTCCAAGTCACTAATTTCTTCCTCTGTGATGTCATCATCAGAGGGGTTGGCTTTTTCAAACTCTGCCAACAGCTCCTGGAGCTGAATTTTGGTAGGTCTGGAGCCAATGGTTATTTTTTTGATATTACAGAGAGACCTTAGCTCCCTCATCTTAAGATGGAGATAAGGTGTGGTGTCGAGTTCCACCACCTGCATCTCTGTATCAGACATTATTCTGCTAAGAGTTGGAATACTTTTTTAAGAATCTAAAACTGTTTCTAGAATCTAATTCAAACTTTTAACAAACTTTTAAACTCTAAAAAGACAATGCTAAACAGGGACTTAACACACAAGGCCCTAGCAGGACTTTTAAGAATTTAGAAAAATTTCAAATTGCAAAAATGAATTTCTAATGACAATTTTGGAATTTGTCGTATGATCAGGTATTGGCTGAGTAGTCCAGCAAATGCAAAGTCTTGTACCCCACCGCTGATCCACCAATGTAGGAAGTTGGCTCTGTATGCACTATTTCAAAGTAAGGAATAGTATGCACAGAGTCCAAGGGTTCCCCTTAGAGGTAAGATAGTGGCAAAAAGAGATAATACTAATGCTCTATTTTGTGGTAGTGTGGTCGAGCAGTAGGCTTATCCAAGGAGTAGTGTTAAGCATTTGTTGTACATACACATAGACAATAAATGAGGTACACACACTCAGAGACAAATCCAGCCAATAGGTTTTTATATAGAAAAATATCTTTTCTTAGTTTATTTTAAGAACCACAGGTTCAAATTCTACATGTAATATCTCATTCGAAAGGTATTGCAGGTAAGTACTTTAGGAACTTCAAATCATCAAAATTGCATGTATACTTTTCAAGTTATTCACAAATAGCTGTTTTAAAAGTGGACACAGTGCAATTTTGACAGTTCATAGGGGAGGTAAGTATTTGTTAGGTTAACCAGGTAAGTAAGACACTTACAGGGCTTAGTTCTTGGTCCAAGGTAGCCCACCGTTGGGGGTTCAGAGCAACCCCAAAGTCACCACACCAGCAGCTCAGGGCCGGTCAGGTGCAGAGTTCAAAGTGGTGCCCAAAACGCATAGGCTAGAATGGAGAGAAGGGGGTGCCCCGGTTCCGGTCTGCTTGCAGGTAAGTACCTGCGTCTTCGGAGGGCAGACCAGGGGGGTTTTGTAGGGCACCGGGGGGGACACAAGTCCACACAGAAATTTCACCCTCAGCGGCGCGGGGGCGGCCGGGTGCAGTGTAGAAACAAGCGTCGGGTTCGCAATGTTAGTCTATGAGAGATCTCGGGATCACTTCAGCGCTGCAGGCAGGCAAGGGGGGGGGTTCCTCGGGGAAACCTCCACTTGGGCAAGGGAGAGGGACTCCTGGGGGTCACTTCTCCAGTGAAAGTCCGGTCCTTCAGGTCCTGGGGGCTGCGGGTGCAGGGTCTCTCCCAGGAGTCGGGACTTTAGGTTCAAAGAGTCGCGGTCAGGGGAAGCCTCGGGATTCCCTCTGCAGGCGGCGCTGTGGGGGCTCAGGGGGGACAGGTTTTGGTACTCACAGTATCAGAGTAGTCCTGGAGTCCCTCCTGAGGTGTTGGATCGCCACCAGCCGAGTCGGGGTCGCCGGGTGCAGTGTTGCAAGTCTCACGCTTCTTGCGGGGAGCTTGCAGGGTTCTTTAAAGCTGCTGGAAACAAAGTTGCAGCTTTTCTTGGAGCAGGTCCGCTGTCCTCGGGAGTTTCTTGTCTTTTCGAAGCAGGGGCAGTCCTCAGAGGATGTCGAGGTCGCTGGTCCCTTTGGAAGGCGTCGCTGGAGCAGGATCTTTGGAAGGCAGGAGACAGGCCGGTGAGTTTCTGGAGCCAAGGCAGTTGTCGTCTTCTGGTCTTCCGCTGCAGGGGTTTTCAGCTGGGCAGTCCTTCTTCTTGTAGTTGCAGGAATCTAATTTTCTAGGGTTCAGGGTAGCCCTTAAATACTAAATTTAAGGGCGTGTTTAGGTCTGGGGGGTTAGTAGCCAATGGCTACTAGCCCTGAGGGTGGGTACACCCTCTTTGTGCCTCCTCCCAAGGGGAGGGGGTCACAATCCTAACCCTATTGGGGGAATCCTCCATCTGCAAGATGGAGGATTTCTAAAAGTCAGAGTCACCTCAGCTCAGGACACCTTAGGGGCTGTCCTGACTGGCCAGTGACTCCTCCTTGTTTTTCTCATTATTTTCTCCGGCCTTGCCGCCAAAAGTGGGGCCTGGCCGGAGGGGGCGGGCAACTCCACTAGCTGGAGTGTCCTGCTGGGTTGGCACAAAGGAGGTGAGCCTTTGAGGCTCACCGCCAGGTGTGACAATTTCTGCCTGGGGGAGGTGTTAGCATCTCCACCCAGTGCAGGCTTTGTTACTGGCCTCAGAGTGACAAAGGCACTCTCCCCATGGGGCCAGCAACATGTCTCGGTTTGTGGCAGGCTGCTAAAACTAGTCAGCCTACACAGATAGTCGGTTAAGTTTCAGGGGGCACCTCTAAGGTGCCCTCTGGGGTGTATTTTACAATAAAATGTACACTGGCATCAGTGTGCATTTATTGTGCTGAGAAGTTTGATACCAAACTTCCCAGTTTTCAGTGTAGCCATTATGGTGCTGTGGAGTTCGTGTTTGACAAACTCCCAGACCATATACTCTTATGGCTACCCTGCACTTACAATGTCTAAGGTTTTGTTTAGACACTGTAGGGGTACCATGCTCATGCACTGGTACCCTCACCTATGGTATAGTGCACCCTGCCTTAGGGCTGTAAGGCCTGCTAGAGGGGTGTCTTACCTATACTGCATAGGCAGTGAGAGGCTGGCATGGCACCCTGAGGGGAGTGCCATGTCGACTTACTCGTTTTGTCCTCACTAGCACACACAAGCTGGCAAGCAGGGTGTCTGTGCTGAGTGAGAGGTCTCCAGGGTGGCATAAGACATGCTGCAGCCCTTAGAGACCTTCCTTGGCATCAGGGCCCTTGGTACTAGAAGTACCAGTTACAAGGGACTTATCTGGATGCCAGGGTCTGCCAATTGTGGATACAAAAGTACAGGTTAGGGAAAGAACACTGGTGCTGGGGCCTGGTTAGCAGGCCTCAGCACACTTTCAATTGTAAACATAGCATCAGCAAAGGCAAAAAGTCAGGGGGCAACCATGCCAAGGAGGCATTTCCTTACAATATGTTATTTGGGAATTGTATTTCCAAAGATTTATCAACTAGATGATTTAAAGAAATTTCCGAAGCTGTCTGCATTACATCGTATTCAGAAAAGGGAGACAGCTTCTGGTGTGGTAGGAGACATATTTGGAGCAATAATTCCTTCAGTAGGAGATATTCTAAATTCAATTAAAATACGAAAGTTGTCTACTATTGTGGATAACATTCTGACAAATTTCTCAGGAGCAATGATCCTGATGGATACTGAACTTGCTGCAGAAAGAGCTATGACTCTTCAAAATCGGCTTGCTTTAGACATTCTTTTAGCAAAAAATGGCGGTGTTTGCAAAATGCTTAGTGCACATCACTGTTGCTCATATATACCTGACAACAGTAAACAAATTAGAAATATGCTTACAAATTTAACTAACGATAGTACAGATCTGAAAGAATTGAAAGAACCAGGAGTATGGGAAAAAGTTGGAAAAGGTTTTGCTTCCGTGGGAAATTGGCTCAGCAACATTTGGAACGGAATATTAATGAAAATAGTAAAAGGAATATTAATAATATTAATTTGTTTAATAGGTATTTAGGGAATATGGAAAATTATTAAAATATTGAGATTAAGAAACAAGAGAAGAACTGAAAAGAAAGAACAAAAAGAAATGGTAAAACTATACAGAGAAAATTCAAAGGGAGAAAAAAGAGAAAGAGAATTGATTGAAATGAAAGAATATTGAAACTGAATTTTGAATAAAATAAAATTTGTGAAGGAAGATTTAGTATGATGACATGATTAGTCATCAGAGGAGGGATTGATGAAGCGGAAAAAGAAAGACTAACAAACATTTATATATCATGCAACAAAACCGTATACGCAATGTGTTTTAGCAAAGAAAAATAAAATGTGCCCACGAAGTAGGTCAGCATTAGTTTAAACAAGCTTAATTAATCATGAAAAGTGACAAAAGTATTAATATGTCATATTTGAGGTTATACTTTATGATTTTCTCATTGAAACTGTTACATGCTTCGCTTACATTTAGCAGATGCTTTGGCCTAGTTGCCTGGTCTCAATTTTAACTGCGTAGTTTTCACTTGTATTAACAAAGACGTGTTTGAATCTTTAAAAGCTGTATTTTTCCAGTAGAATGACTAATACATACACTTATCTCAAAGTTGCGTGCTAGGCAACTTTCATTCCCTTTGAAGCTCAAGGTCAGTTTCTGCAGGTGCAGACAATGAAGACACTGATGCAGAATTAATTGGCAACATTGTTGCTAGCTATGTTCCAAAACTCCAAGGACACCTTACACGTAGATGAGTATTAAGAGAAAAGACACTATTCATTGGTCAAAGAGAAATCACCCCATGGACCCTCCAATGGAAGAACCTGAAGAATTTGGAAATGTTCTTACTTAATCCCACCTGACAAAGAGAAGACCTGGCAGGGATCTCCCAATGGTGAATTATAATGAGACGTTTAAACAATTGTTAAACTTAAAAATAAATAAATAAAAATATTTGAATGTTAAATGTTAATGTAAATTAATTCAAAATACTTATTTTTAATGTACAACAAAAAAGCTACTGCATTCCTTTAGTTACGCTGTTGTAAGAAATACTTAAAGTTATGAATGGTTACACCTTTTTAAGACATACTTACAGTTATGCATGGAATAGTTGTAAATTAATTTAAGTATTATGTAAAAAACTAGAGATATATTTAAATTAACTTAAATGTTTTCAATAAATTAGAATTGAATGTATTTTTAAATGTAAAAAGGTTTTCAAACACTTAATAACAGTGGAGAGGAGAAGGAGGAGGTCGTTGAGGCCGTGGAGGCCACTGTCCTCCTATCCACCATTTACTCAATGTCTACATTCCCCCTTTAGAAGCCCAGAACAGGAAGAGTGTAGTATCTATTTTCGATGAAAGTGAAACTTTATTATGCTCAATTTCAAGCTCTAAAATTGTGCTGACCGGTGACTTAAATGACAACTTATTCTAGCAAGGGCACAAAGTGCCCCGTGGGGATTCCATGGACCAACAATTGTTAGTCCTGGCTCTGGTCTTCAAAGACAGCAAGTTGACCAGCTTGGGCAGCACAGTTAATTCCCCTCTCATGGACCTGGGGCTATGCCATCTAAATGGTAGACATCTGAATGATCAACCCACTATGTCAACCTTTAAAACAACACGCACAACATCCATCATCAACTTTATCTTCATACATGCTACAGACTTTGACAACGTGTAGGATTTCAAAATAATACCTAGGCCAGAGAGTGATCACAACCCACAGCATATCAGCCTAAGAGTTCATACAGTGGAACTGAGAACAGATAAACATCTAGGCAAGGATGCTCTCACTGCAAGGAGAGGGAAAAGAATAATCTGTAATCACAAATTCAGTCAATTAATATGTAAGATCTGAGTCCAGACATTTTTTGCCAGCTATTTGTCAGTTATAATTTGTCATTCAGAAGTACCAAGGCTTGGCACTGATATTGTTTACTGCTTTTCTTGGTAATTTATTTACTTTTTAGCTATAACCATCTCTACAAAACCTCACAAAGAAAAAAGCAAATCCTCAATGGAGCATAAAATAAAACTACAAATGACAATGTATAGAAAAAAGTTAAGGAGCTTTCTGAAGGTAGACAGGAGTAAGCACAACATACCGCTATAAAAAAATTGAAATCCAATTTAAGAAGGGAAATCTGAGTACTCAGGCTTTTGGTTCATTGTTGTCAAGAGTGTGAAAACCCATAAGGCTGGATATGATTATAACATGTTAAATGAACAAATGGAACATCACTTAAGGTCACTATATGAAGCTGTGGACATAAGCAGGACTTTCAAAATGTGCACAGAGGATAGGTCTCAACTTAGAATCAATAACGTAGATGTTAAGAAATGAATCAATACCTTTAACACCTCGCGTGCACCTGATGCTAATAGTTCCCCTGTTGCCCTAGTGAAATTCAACTCAGACAATTGGGGTCTCATCGTAACAACAATGTTTAATATGGTCATACAGTTGGGTCTGTTATTCCCTTTATAAACAAGGTCACTATTTATACGCGTGGCCCGAACGATTCCGCCAGTAGTTACAGCCTTATAGTCCTATGGGATAAAGATGTGAAACTGTTTGAAAAACATTTGTTATCACATCTTCATAGGTTAAAAAATCAAATAGATTAACTTTCCATCAGACCGCTTTTCTTCCAAAATGTAGAATGATGGACAACAATATGACCTTAACAATGCAGGGACAGAAAGACTGCACCCATAATAATAATATCTATGCTTGGTCCAGAGACATCTCAATAGCATTCAATAATGTGAATCAAACTCAGCTTTTGGGGAAGTTATGCGAGTGGGGTATCCCCCTGGCCTCTACCAGCTTATGATAGAACTGCATAGTAATACCTGGGTAAGAGTTATGTTTTCCGACCGCAGTGGCTTATCCACAAAATGTTTCACTCGTACTGGTTTGAAGCAAGGGTGTATCTTGGCCCTGCTTGTTTTCAGTCTATAAATATCAGACCTTGCTGACATATTAATTAATACACACATTAGATGCTGTCCCAAAGCTAGCAGGACCAGGTTTCCCTTACACCAATGATGTGGTCTTATTGGCAACCACTCAGATAGGCCTACTGGATATAATGTAGTCCTTTAATGTGGAAAACCACATTCACATTAATATTAAGAAAACTAAGGTAACGTCCTTTGGACAACGGAGCTCCAGTTTTATCTGGACAATAGGAATCACTAAGAAGAGGTCTAAGAATACACATATCTGAGAGTCACAAACCTTAATTGGAAAAGCCATTATGAGAAATTAAGCAGAATCTCCCGTGCAACTGGAGCAATAAAAATGTTTTCTGCAGTGAATGGAGGTGTGATGATTAGTTCTTCCTTAGATGTTTCAAAAGCTAAAAACATCCCCGCCCTCTTATATGCTTCTTTAGATTGGAGTTGTAAACTAATTCAAACTCTAGATGGAATATTTTTGAATTGCATCAGAAGACTCTTACATCTAAGGCAGTCAATCCATCTGATTACCATGGCTGATATTTACCAAATTAACTACTTTATAGACTTTAAACTGACAGAAGTCAACACCTTGAAAGTAATCATTAACAAAATCTTGGCCACTTCCGTGGGTGAGGTATTGCTGTCCACAAGTTCTACCACACTGTTAAAATATCTTCCTCCTCCAATGGTGATTCTAATAAACATTTCTAGATCTTCTCAAAAGTTAGTGGAAAAAAAACAGGAATCGAAGCAGCATGTTTGTCTATCGATACTGAGGCAAGGTACAAGTATAAGTACACCATTGAAACCTATACTTCCTCAGGAGACTCTTATCTAGATTTCAAAATGCTGCCTTGGGAGGAAAATAATTTCCTGTGTTTTAGACCTTGGTATCTCCCCTTTACGGACTTTGATTGCTTGAACTTATAGTATGTGCAGGATGTGTACATTAACCTATGAGTCCATCGAACATGTACTAAGCCTATGCCCATCGTTGCTACAGGCCTGAAAAAATACCTAAAATCAATTTTTAAGGCAGTTGGCATTAGAACAATTTTAGTTACTAGCTATTAGCCATTATTCTGTTTTAAAGAAAATACACCAAAATAATGTTGGGCATATGGTAAAATTCATAAGTCTGGCTATCAGACTTTGGACGAAAAGGTCACAGACTATTAACATTGTTCCTGATTGATGTACAAGTTTAAATATATTTGTATTTGACTTTTCTGTTTTAATGTAATGATAAAATATTTGTGTGATGATGTTTTGGGTATATTAACTTTGTGTGCTGTTTTATTGAAACAAATACTACATTTTAATCACTCATTTGAAGCAGAGAACAAATGAGATGTAAGATATTAATTTAGAAATATGTGGGGAAAAGAGTGTAAAAACTTAACGCACACTGCAGAGTAAAGTAGTGCGAAGAGAAGGATGGGGTGCCTGAGACAGTCTGAAGACTACTGCCCCTCTAACAGGCCTTAGAATGTTTAAATCACAGTCTCATATTTTCAGAATGGAAACATTTTCAATTCTAATTATTCACAACAAGATAATTGTTGCTATTTATTTATCTAATAGTGCTAACATGCATTGGCAAAGTGCATAGGTTTGTCTTGTTTTAGGCGCATATCCGTTAATGTGTGATATGCCAGGATACAAAACCAAAAAGCTCATATAGCATCACCAAAGTACTAGTTAAGAGATATGATATGGGAAGCACAGGAATGCTGGGGCTTATTAACAATGTTTTGGCGCAGGACAACGCAGCAAGTCACTTTCCTATGTTTCCCTGCGTCAAGAGAAGAGGGCAGGAGTGCGCTTTATTTATGAGATACGGTGCATTCCTGTTCTCTTCCACTGCTCTGGTGCACAATTGGCTGCCTTGCCCCAATGCAAGCACCCTTGCACCCTGGCTGAAGGGTGTCTGTGTTGCAGGAATGATTGTTTTTGTGCACGAAAGGACAGCTTCCTGCACAAAAACAATCAATGGAGGTGTTTTCCTCCTTCTATGTGTGCTGCAGAATCCTTGTAAATCTGGGACTGCATCAAAATCCATTAGTGTTGCTTGGGAACACCTGCCGCAATGCCCATGGAATGCCTTTTGGGTGCACAATAAGGCAACACAGTGACTTGCATTGCCTTGCCTTACGTCATATCTACAAGGCCTTGAAAAGCCATGCAAAGTGGCTCTTCAGTAAATACAGGTATGCAGACAGCACCACAGGAGCGTCCTAAAAAGTGACTCACTGGCAGGATAATCTGCTTGTAAATATGTCCCTTAGTTTACATATTTTGAGACACACCCTTGATTATATAAGCCACATAAATTGGAAAGGATTCCTAGTTGCTTCTTAAGCCACACTTCTTATAGAGACTCCCACATTCTTCATTCCACTTAAAGCTAAGTCTATAGATATACAACATGTTGCACCACGAGTGTGGGGGGCCCTCAAAAAGCATGTGGCCTGGTCTGTGCTGAAATGAGGGGGGATCCAGCCAGATCCGGCGGGTGTTATTGAGCCAGACTGAGGATCCATTTGGCCCCACTGAAATATGCAGAATTTGTGCCGGCATAATTGGCCAACACCTGTGTACTTTTCAGCAGTACCTACATGTTCCTCCATGAATCCCCTTATGGTGGATGGGCCCTTGGAAATATCAAGGGTGTTTTGCATCAAAGTGTGGATGGGAATTCAGACAGAAAACAGGAGCAAATCTTGCTTACCTACCCTAGGAAGTTTCGTCTTTAATAATGAGTGGTCCTTTACCCACACAGAGGACACAGGGGCTTTCTATTTAGCCTCCATTTTGTTATGTTTCCCTTATGTGTTTGTGATACTCTGTGAGAGCATGTCAGAACAGTCCTGGAGAGCTGGGAGTGCAGCTTCAGGAGGAAAGGGAAGGTACAGAGAGTGGCCCAGGTGGGTGACGGAAGGCAGTTTTTTTTAAATTTGGAACAGGAGGAAAGCCATGTTACATGTGACTTTCCCTTTACGCCTCTGCCCCTGGGTAGCAGTTGAAAGGAGTGGCAGGTGATTTGGGGTTGGGGGTGGGGTACACCTAATCAACATACAATTATAGAAGGGTAAAAAGGAAATGATGGGGATTTTTTCACCGCCAAATTCTCTTGTTGTCTATTTCATGTTATTCAGAACTCCTTGGTGAAAAACATTCCCATAAATCACTGTTACCAATTCCTACTTTCCTACGTTTATGTATGGCTCTCACTGAGAGCCATTAGCATGAATGTCACATTCTAAGGGCCGGATGTTCAAAGCCCTTTTGTATTCTTTAGGGTCCGAATTGGTATTTCAGGCCGTTAAGAAATGCAAAACAGCCTTTTGTTATGTACAAAGTCCATTAAGAATACCAAATTGTGATTTCTAATCTGTAGAAATCACAATTTGCGATTCCCAGAATAGGAAATCCCGAATAGGTAAAAAAAAAAGTATTTCCTAAATGCGACTTGGGCATTTAGGAGATGCAATTACCACCAACTTGAAGTTGGTGGTAACCAGGTGCACATTTAATTAAAAAAAAGAACCCCAAGGTGTTTTTTTTCAATAGCAATAGAGCACACACATGCCTCTTAGGCATATGTGTGATCTACAGGTGCACCCCTATTTTTGGGGTGCACCAATAGCAGCCTTTTGCCCTTTGCCATCCCTGGTTTTGTATTTCGTAAGTAGTGATTTCTTAACAAGAAATCGCTATTTAGGAAATGCAAAACTGGCCCTTTGACTAAAATGCAATGGGATTTCTTAATACCGATTTCCAGATAGCGATTCCTACTTTGTAGGAATCGCTATTAGGAAACAGTATCGCTGTACATAGCATTTTGCTTTGTTTAAATAGCAATTTCTATGAAGTCGCAATTTAAGAAATGCAAAATTGCAGTTTTGTACATCTGGCCCTAAATGTGATAATTCACTGCTGTGATGTAACAACAGTGAGTTACAAATCTTATAAGTCACTGTTGCCACATGATGAAGATATCCTGTCTGGTCTGGCTGGGCTCTCTGAGAGCCTATCAGGGCAGTGTTGGAATGCAGGGAAGCACTGGAGTGCAGGGAGAATAGCTTCTGGAGAAGAGGGAAGGGAAGGCACAGAGTTGATGCATGATTTTTAATTTGGGACAGGGATGAGAGGCTCCTTCATCAATCCTCTGCCTCTGTGTAGCAGTTTAAAACAGGGGTAGATTTAAGTGGCCATACCTAACATAAAATAATAGATGGGCTCTGAGTGACATAATAGACAACTCAAGCTTCACTCTTGTCTGTTTCATGTCACTCAGGAACCAGTGGTGAAAAACATCCCTGTAATGCACTGTTACCCATCTCTAATTCTATCTACTGAGCTAGGACATATATTTAGAGGAATTGTTAACTGATGGAAGGTATGTCACAATATTCGGTGACAAAATATTGAATGCTGAATATTAACTACAACAATATTGTGAAGGTAAGTGAACATAAGTAACTTACAAATACTATTCTTAAATCCACAGTGAGAATACTTACTTAAATATAGTAAGAATACTTACTTATATATTCACATTTAACATAATGCTGTAGTCGATAATATCTAGACAATATTTGACAGGGTGATATGCTAAATTCGATATTGTGGTAAAACACCAACTGGCTTCAGGAATTATCTTGGCCATTATGACATGCCATAGAATTTAAAACTGTTGTTTAGATCTCTTGGCTTTGGGTTTTCAATCAGTGTGTTTTGGGTGGGCATGCGTCCTGATTCGCAGTGCTTCTCCAAATGCACAAATAGTTGCCTCCTATTCATCCAATGTTTTCCTATTAGATACATGTTTTTTGTAGGAGAACTGTGGAATGTATTCCTTTCTATCCAACAGATGAAAACAGGTGCATATAGTTGAACATAGGCTTCACAGTATACACTTCGGCGACAGCCGGCTCTCAACCGTCACAACAGAACTTCACTGACCAGTGCAGCTCAACATAGAATTCCGAGGTCCCAACATCCTATTATTGTAGTATTTTCCTCAAGGGACAGTAGGAAGAGGAAAATACCATGGAAAGATGAGGGGGAGGGTGTACAGATTATGAAGGGGAAGACCACACATCTCCCCTCTTTATAAAACAATAAGTATCACTAAGAAAATGTCCAATATGTACATATATGAAGAACTAGAACAATGAAATAAGGTGCAGTAGATACAGTGTGAAACAAGGAGATATATACAACTGTTTAAAGCTAGTTGGATATTAGAGAGGACAATCCTTTTACAAACTGACTGGGTAAAAATGGTTCACTTTCACATACTCTACAATGGGAAAACAAAAGGAAATTCATACTCACAGTGTGTATAGTGCAGTATGCTCTGTGAACTATATAATCTTTCAAGAAACTTGGTGGGCATGTCATTCTTCCACTTGATCTGACACAAACAGTGGCATTCTCTCCTTTGTGCATCACTGAAACTCCCTTAGTTTGATAATTTCCAGCAATTATATGTTCATTGTTTTCTCTTCCTTCATGGTTTTGATTGGGCCAAGAATCACTACCCTACCCAGGATTCCTAAAAATATTGATTATTCTCAATGGTTCAGTGAATCTAGACTATCATGTTTCCAGTGGGAGCTTTAACTTTAACCCAGTTGCCTTCCTTGAGATTTATTATTTTGGCATCATGTAGCTTATCATACGTCT
This sequence comes from Pleurodeles waltl, assembly GCF_031143425.1. Classification (NCBI taxonomy): domain Eukaryota; kingdom Metazoa; phylum Chordata; class Amphibia; order Caudata; family Salamandridae; genus Pleurodeles; species Pleurodeles waltl. Next base: position 506,147,305 of record NC_090443.1, read on the forward strand.
CCTTGCAAGTTCTCTGTAATTCTAGTTCCTTTCCCTCCATTGCTGATTTTCATCTACTTTTACCAACCCTTCATGCCACTTCATCCACCCAGGTACCAATTTGGAATTAGGCTTTCTTCCTTTTAATAGTTCAAATGGGATCTTATTTGTGGATTGATGAGGTGTTCAGCAATATGCTTTTAAAGATTTCAATATCTCCTCTTTCCTACACAAATCATTAGCCCTCACCTGCTGAATACCTCAAATGTAAATTCTTGTGAGTTAATCACCCATCTCATGTTCCTACTTTATACGGCATCCAAACATTTAAAAAAAAAAACTTTTTAAAGTAGTTTATGATTTGCCACCACCGTTTTCCTTCCCAGCATGAATGTCTTTAGATTAGGGACTGTGGATAAAGCAGGTTTTACACCATCAAACTCCACCTGACATTGTTTGTTCCACTTAAAATTCACTCTATTCTTTAGTAGAGACTGTATATGATATGTGCGGCTGGCAAAAGTACTGATAAATTTATAATAGAACTCTATCATTCCTAAGAATGACCTGAGTACATTTTTGCTTTTTGTGTTACCAATTCAACTCTGGTATTTACTAGTTCTGCTTTGGGTTAGATGCCTTGAGATGTGATCTTGATGTCCAGATAATTTATTTCTGTACATCTTAATTTACATTTTTCCTTTTTTGGTGAGTCCATGATCACTAAATTTCTGTAAAGCCAACCTAATTCTCTCATCATTTTGTTCTTGTGATTGTCCAAAGACCAGTACATCATCCTGGTAGCACATTACATCAGGGATTTCTGTGAGCAGATTTGACATGTCCCTTTGAAACACTTACGTGCATGCTGTTTGGCCTAGTGTCTGCAGTGTCAATTTATATGCACCAATTGGTGTGATAAAGGGTGTAAGTTCCTGGGATTCAGGGTGTAGCTGAGTCTAATTATAAGCAGATGTTAGGTATAGTGTTGAAAAACCTTTGACTCCTGCCTCAGTTGTCACCATTTCTGTGATATTTGGTAAAGGAATCTTATTCACAATAACCTCTTTGTTGGATCATACTACCTGTTGTCTTGGCAATCAGAATGGGCGCTAAACCTTCTGAGGCCTCAACTGGCTCAATTACTCCTAGACTGCATAATCTCTCTAATTCTTCTCTCATTGATCCATGCACACTAACTGTAGCAGATACAGGTAATGTTTTTTCTTTGAGTCTAATTCTGTGTTCATAGTGTTTAAGAGATCCCAATTTGCCTGTGAATACTTCTGGGTGTTCTTTTTCTAAGTCACCCATCTTTTCTTCCTTCTTTGAGACATTTTGTACTAGGATCTGTGAGTCTGTGTTGAAGTTAAGGCGAATCCCTAAATCTTTTTCGCTAGCCACCATAAAACGTTATCACCTTTATGGGAAACATATAGTTTACAGAAAGACTCTTTCATCTTTTGTAGGTTGACCACCATAACCTCCTGGACATATGTCCATTATTTGTAGCTTTTTTAAAGACATTTTCTGAGATAATGACCAGTCTTCATCAAGAATCAAATATGACCTCTACTTCCTGCTCTTTAATTTTTACCACATCTTTGTGGGCTATCACATACTCCATCAGTGATCTCTTCACACACTCCAGAAACACCACTCTTTAAAGGTTTTCTAGAGACATTTCCACTTCTACAGCAAATCATGAAATGCCCTTTTTTACTACACTTGTTACACATTGCCTTTAATGGGGGACAATCTTTTCTGTTTGCCATAGGGGTGATTTTGCCACATCTGTAACACTGACCCTTGAGTGTGCTAATGTTTTTTTCTTTTTTTAAGTACGGACGTTGTCCCCTTTATTGTATATCATTTTTCTCTCCCCCCACTACATATACTTTCTCTTTGTTATCTGTGTCTTGTTTGATCTTTTTTTACAAACTTCATCATGTGTTCCGCTTCTTTAGCAACAACTAAAACATCACCCAGAGGGGGATCAACTAGAGTTCCTCCCCTATTGTTTCAATTCCACAGTTAAACAGAAATTGATCTCTTATACGTTCATTATAAGTCATACCAAACTTACAAGTGGCAGGTAGTTTTCTCAACTCTGATGCAAACTCTTCAACAGTTCTTCCTCTTTTTGAGTACGCTTCCCAAAGTGATAACGTTGATTTATTGTACTGATCATAGGGAGGAAATGGTTATCTAACTTCTTCAAATAAATGTCATATTCATTTAATCTGCTGGATTCTTCAATACTAGGACCTAGAAGATGTCTTCAAATTTCTTGATTCTCTGCTCCTAGGCAATATTGAAGGAGTGCTACCTTTCTTTTAATACCCAAATTTGGTCCAAAAATGGCTGAGTAATTCTGAAATAGTTGTTTCCATTTGCCCCACTTTAATGGTTGCTTGCCAGGGGAAAACTAGATAAATGGTGCGGGTGTGACACTGCATTTTTTTTAAATGTGTGTGTTGTGACACTATACACAAACACTGTAAATACTTACATATGTTCACCCCCCCCCCTATTTCATCTGCTCAGTATTGTAGTAGAAAGCATATTTTATTAGTTAATGAAAACCATAAAAAAGGAATGCATCGAAACAATACATCAAATACATCCAAGGAATGACCTAAAACAATGTAAATAAAATATAGACAACATTAAAAAATAAATGATAAAACTGGAGTGAACCCCTCTTGGTAACCACAGGGGTGCCCAGGGGCAAGTAGGCCCTAAAAACCTATATTTTGTGGGCAGGTAGACAAAATGAGCTAAACTAACACTGGACAGGGCCGCCTAGTAACCAGAGGATGCATTCAGGGTGGGCCGAGCCCCTACATCACTGATAGCTGGTACCCACGGGGTGAGTTCTAGTATTATGTGACTGGACAATTGTATTTTACTAAACTGGATTTACTGGGACCGCCAGGGCTGTGAAGATTCTCAGAAACTGGATTAGTCTGGCATTGCTTGGGTCAAGGGCTGTTATAATGGCCGACCTGCATGACCGGACTCCTAAGATGTTGAATTCATTCCTCAACAGTTCCCTTCTCTGGCATCCCAAGGCTGGGCAGATGCACACCACATGGATTAGGGTCTCCCTGGTCTGATGACCTAGTCTGCACACCTGTGTTTGTCATCCTGCCTCCCTTTTCCATTTCGGGAGGAAGTCCAGAGTTGGTAGATCTCCCAGCCTCATCCGTAGGAGGGCCAGCCTGGCTTCCCATGCTAATGTGGTGGATAGGATACGGGGTTCCTTATCCCGCACATATGAATTAAGGACTAGCCATCCATGCGATCGATTTGATAATGCCTCCATATTTTAATGACGGCTTAAGATCTTAGCCGATTTGTTGGCTCTTTTTCTAAAGGCTCGTGCTGGTAATGTACTGTCCCACAAATCACCCAGTTTAAGCTGGGCTATGCTTTTTTCCCAGTGGACCTTAAAATTATTGTTACCCCTCCCAAGGGTGATTTAGTGCCATACCAGGTTTGCTAAAGTCCCCATGGGCGCGAAATAGAGTTCATAGCAGCCATTAGCAAAAGCTGCTAACCTTGACAATGATTGCTTTTTTAGGGAAAACTCCAGTCTGACATGGGGATGCCGATCTAGGTAGCTGGCAGACTTGATTATAGGATTTCACTAATAACTTGTCCAATATGATTACCTCCGCCCCCTCATTATTTCCGTCCCCTATGCAAGGGTTGGCAATATTTTTGCTTGCATGATCATGGTCATTGGTTTTAGGGGCCGCCTTGGAGTGGATTTTGCCAGGATACCAAAAGCCCGGTTCAGAGCTTGTGCCTTCTCTCTTATTGCTTCTTTGTGCGCTGAGAATGTGCCCCTGGAGTCAAACCTGACCCCTAAATATGTATATACCGCTACCTCCTGAATGTACTGCCCATTTAGCCGCCACTTACGGCGTGGGGTTGGTTTACGGTTATGGGGGATTATTTTAGACTTCCCATAGTTAATTAAGTCATTAGCTAGTGCATAACCTCCTACGCAGTTCAGGAATTTCTGTAAGCCTGCCCTGGTGTTGCTAAGCAACAGCAGGTCATCTGCGTGGAGTAGGTTAGACACTTGCCGACCCCCTAAGCTTGGTGGATGGGATGACTGCTCGTCCAATGCTGGGGATAAGTCTGATATATACAGATGAAAGAGAAGCGGTGCTAATACACAACCCTGTTTCAGACTAACAGTAGTTTTGATGGGCCTAGATAAAGACGAGCTGTCGCCCAGTTTGATTTTAACCCAAGTGTCAGAGTAGAGCATGATGATAGCATTTAATAAATTCTCCGGCAGCCCCCACTGCTAGTTTTAACCATCTAGGGACGCAATCAAATGCAGCCTTAAAATCCACGAAGCACATATAAAGGCGTGTCCCTGTGGCCCTTTCATTATTCATTACCAGGCTTAAAGCCATAAGGTTTGTCAGCGTACCCTGTTTTTTTGTGAAACCTGTTTGGTTAATCAGGAGCCTCCCCTTATCCGTGGCCCACCATTCAAAGTGCTGCAGGATGCCTATTGAGAAATACTTTGTGTTTGCGTCTAAAAGGGCAATTAAGCAGTAGTTGGAAGGTAGGGAGGCCTTCCCTCCCTTGTAAACGGGATGAATTATCAAGCCCTTCCATTTAGCTGGAGCAGAACCTGTTGTTAAAATATAATTGAACAGTATGGCGAAAAGGTCGCCCATTTTGCTGCCTGCGCTTTAAATAGGGCCTGAGGAAGGCCTTTGTGGCCAGGTGCACAGTCTCCACGTGATTTTTTTATTGTCTTGGCTATTTCCGAGGGGCTGAATGCCATGGGCTCCTCCTGCTCCCTGCTATCCTTGGTTACCTCCCATGGCGAAATGTTGGCATCTATCGCAGATTTTTCTTTAAAGTGGGTTCTCAAATAACCCACCCATGCCTCCTCTGTCACATTTGCATTCTTCGTAGCTCAGGGACCTTTCTCGATGTTATTGATCAGGCGCCAGTACCTGCTCGGGTTTGCCAGTTTTGATGCATAATGAAGTTTTGCCCATAATGTTTCCTGCTTTGTTTGTCTAAAAAGCCATATGGCCCTCTTTAGCAATTTCCTTTCTTGCCGTAGGGTTTCTAACTTTAGTTCACCGGTCGGATGTCTCTGTGACAGTCTCAAGAGCCTTCTTACTTCAGCTTTCCTCCTTTGTAATGGCTGTGGCATTAGTATGGTCTTTCTATGTCCCAGGGGAGCCCCCATTGCCCTCCCACTCACAGGGGATTGCTTTACAAGGCTTCCAGTAAATGACTCCCATATGGCAACTACTCTTAATGGGTCATTGGCCATCTTTTCCAATTTTTCCTACAGCATCCTTAGCTTGGGCTATGATCGTAGATGAACTCCATTTAAACTGTTTAAAATTTTCAGCGCAAATATTCCTGTTAAGGAGTTTTGCTTCTTCTTGATTGGGCACCTGGCTCCGAATCATGATTATTTTCAGATTGTGATCACTTTCTGTATGGGCTTGAATTCTGAAGCCTCTCACAAATCTGAATAGGGGGAGTTTACCAGGGTGTAGTCCAAATGTGAGACAGCCCTTTCTGCGGCTCTTGTCCAGGCCGGGGGTATATCCGACGGGAGCTGCCCATTTAGTGCAAAGAGGCCTACTAGCTCACAGCTCCTGATTAGTTTTAGGCCCACTTTATTCCGCTTTCTCCTAGGAGGTAATTTTTGAGTGGACAATGGAACCGCTAGTTGTACATTGTCCTCGCTTGGTTCATGAAATAGATTAAGATTAAAATCGCCTGACACTAGCCAATAGGCCGAATTTTATGTGTTTATTAAATGGAGCAGATGTTTTAGCAAGATATCAACTTCCACCTTTTTCTTTTTAGGGTTAATATACACATTGATCAGGATTAAGGTGTCCTGTATGTTTTTAGCCCAATTGTCCAATCGGACCCATAAAAAGGGCTGATCCCGTCTGCACTCCAGATAATTTTGCCTCTAGATTGGTGTTGATATAAATTGACAACCCTCCTTTTGCTCTTCCAAACGTGTTTTGTTTAACCGCCGGAATGTTGTACTTTGTAACTAATTAAAGGAAGGTTTGTAAGTGCCCATGTTTCCTGCAACATTATAATATCAAAGGTGCACAGGAATTTGGTGGTCTATGTATCTTCCAGTTTCGATTGTAGACCCCCTATATTCCATGAGCAGATACTTAAAGATCCTTGTGTCATGAATGTTTGATGGGTTGTCATTCAGGCTTTTTGTGGCAATCTGGGGGCTAGCACTGTTGGGAGCCAGGCCCAATTATCTTGTAGATGACTGTCTCTCAGGGGTTGGCCAACTGCTATCCTTCTCCAGTCCTCACCTTCCCTTATTTCGATCTGTAAATCTAGAGGCGATGCCATTCCTTGTCGTGCTGACTCCAGGCCGGATTCTCCAGTCTGTGAGTACCCAGATACTCCTCATAGGACGGGCCGAGTGCCTGCATTCCCCCTATCCGCATTAGTTCTTTGTGCTAGCAGCTGTGGATATCTTTCTCCCAAATAGTCTCATACCTCAATTCCCCAGGCTTTCAGGATGCTCACTACTGGATACTATTCAGAAAGACAAAGGGCCATATGTATGAAGCAACGCATAGGCCATTTGTGAATAGCGATTTTCTATTTTACTAAATCGCTATTTAGAAATTGCTAAATACGATGTAACATAGGATATACAAAATGTTTTGCAATTACCTAAAATTCGCAATCCCAGATCGGGATCACCAAATAGTGATTCAGTAGAATAGCAAATCACACTTGGCAGTTTTTGCATTCTGGAGCAGCTTGATGTCCCCACAACCAGGAAGTAGGTCAGTCCATACTGTTTCCAGAAGCCTGAGCCAGAGGAGGAGACAGACTCTGTGAGCTGAGCATTAGGGAGCCAGTTTGGAGTGTCACCCAGGACCAAAACACACCATGGTCACTGAGAGGAATGCAAAGGATGCTAGAGGCAGAAAGAGGAAACTGAAGTTCAGTGAGCAGGAACTGGGGGTGCTCACTGAAGAGGTGATAAAGGGCCATGACAAGCTCTTTGGGAAAACCCTACTCCATGTCCCAGAGAATGAGAAGTGAACATTATGGACTGACATCCAGGCAGAGATCAGCGTGATACATACATGTGCGAAGGAGAGGGTAGCAACCAGGTTTATGGAGGCAAGGCGCATGGGCGGAGGACCATCCACCCAGACACCATCCACCCCCTGGGAGGACATTGTGGAGGCAACTCTGCAGCATGAAGCCATCGTTGGGGTCATTGACATAGACACCTCAGCCACACCAGGCACCAACAATGGTGCGGACAACAATTATTTGAATTACCAAATGTGCAGGGAAAATTGTCCCCTAGAGGAAATCAATTGTAACACTCACTGATAAAAATAGTCCATGTCACATTCCATGGCACTCAAACATTGCAGCATGGTGCATCCCCACATAGATAGACAAGACAAATGACAAGCAGAAACACTATGTCAGGGAAACTGTTTACTTCAAAATGAAACTTTGAACTGAGACACACAAAAACAGTTTGTAAATGAAATACAGCTCATTGATGTTGGGGATGTCCCTGCACTACTTGCAGCAGAAACAGAAACTGAGGGGATTGAGGAAACGTGGTGTCCATACCACCTAGAACACTTGCACAACCCAGGCGTAGGGCAACAGTGGAACCACTCCCTGAGTTCAACCTGGAGTCCAATGACTTGAAAGAAGATGTGCATACACCACCTTCAATGAATAGATGCAACCACAGATGTCAGTCCCTTTTCTAGCGCCAATACACTCCCCTCAGGAGACGTAGAGCAGATGTCAAGCAGAGCTCAGAGGAAGGGGAGGGCCCATCTCTTTTTGGAGGTCTGGAGGCATCAATGTTGAAGGTGCAGCACCTACAATGTAAGCGCATGAAATCAATGCACAAGCAGTTTGTGTCTCTGAATCACAACATGTGCCATTTGAATGCAACAGTGATGGAAGGACTGAAAGCAACAGCAGACAATTTAAGGAAGATGACAAGGAACTCTGCACAGTAATGCAGTAGGACCATGTCACCCACTGTAGGCGCCATCACCAATTGATGGGTAGATTAGATGGGTTTAGCAGATTTCCCCATTGCCTCACAAATGCAACTGCTTTACTGTCACGACATTCCGTAGGCATGCAAGTGGAGATGGCACATTGCAGTAGAGACATTGCATGGGGATTGCTGCAGGTTACCAATGCATTGAAGAATATGCAAGCAGCTTGATTGCTGGGATCAGAAACCTAGGAAGTAGAGATAGTGAGGAGCTCTCTATCCTCAGTGTGACTGCCCCTATGATGGCGTAGAGGCATCATAGTTCCAGACACTGCTGTCTCAGAAGCGTCAACAAGAGATGCCGCTGAGCCCACTGACCGTTCCAGTGGAGTGTGTGGACGCAAAAAGTAATGGGGACATGTTCAGGGTCCTGTTGTTTAGTGACATTGCACTACTTATATCATGTTTATGGTAAAGCATTTGATTTAAGTACAGATAGCGCTTTTGAACTACCTATGTTGTATGCCCACATATTTGACCTGAAGTAAAGGCAGTAAGGCCCATATTTATACTTTTTTAGCGCCACATTTGCGCCGCTTTTTGATGCAAAAATGATGCAAACTTACAAAATACAATTGTATTTTGTAAGTTTGGGCCGCTTTTGCGTAAAACAATGACACAAATGCAGTGCTAAAAAGGTATAAATATGGGCCTAAATGTGATACCTGGAGCAAAAAGGAACAATACGTTGCCTCTTTATTACTTACATCAAAAGTAATTGTGCGTAATTTCTGCACATCTTTGTCTGCCTTCTACTGCTCTTGCTCCACCTGCTGGGTGATGGGGTGGCAATGGATCGTCATCCTCATCAGACTCCGTATCTGAGGGTTCCAGGGATATGCCTCTCAATGATGCAATCTTGTGCAACATAGCACATGTAGCCACAATCTTGCAGCAGGCCTTAGGAATGTATTGTAGTGCCCTGCCACTTTTGTGCAGGCATCATAAGCAACTCTTCAGCAGGCATAAGGTCCTCTCAATAACACTTCATGTCCTCCTATGTGCAGCGTTGTAACGCCGTTCACTTGATGGAGCTGGATTGAGGTATGGTGTAAGGGTGAAGGATCACACTGCATATGCACTGTCTCCTGTAATGACAGGAGTGAATATTGAGTCATGGTCATCTCTAAGCTCATCTGTACACGATGCTACATTGTTCTGTGTTTATTTATCAAGTAGGTATCCTTCCGTAAACTCTCCACGAAGTAGCCTATGCCTGAATATAAAGAAGTCATGTGTGATACCAGGGATTCGGGCCACTAAATATGTGATGATGTCCGAGGCATTGCAGATGACCTGTATGCTCATAGAATGGCTTTATTTCAGATTTCTGTATATATATTCATTAGCTCATAGTGGATAGATTGCGACATGTGTCCCATCAATGCAGCAAGTGATGTGTGGGAATTGGGCTATCTGACAGAACTGTACTTTTGTGAGCTACAAATCCTGTGGGGTGTTGGGGAAATTGATGTGCTCATTGATTTTGTTTAACATTGCTTTCAGGAATGCATGGAAGAAGCATGAGAGCACACTTTGCGACACACCTCCAGCTGCTGCTATTACCGCCTGATAGCTTCCTGAGGCTAAGAGGTGCAAGGAACATAAGACCTGCATATGAGTGGCTATTGCATCTGTGTGTGTGTTGCTGCAATTATGGTTTCAAATTTGCTTTTAGGTCTAATATCATGGCAGAATTCAACCAAACCTTCTCATAAATCTCCTTCTCTGTTTGGTCAAACAATGTTATGCGCTCTCTGAATATGCGCTCCTGTCTCCTCCTCTCTTTCCTCAAACCTGCCATGATCCTCATCCTCCTCGCCATGACGTGGAGTGTAGCCATTGTTGAAAAGGGCTAATGCACTCTAGGCCTCTTTATAGGTTGCACCTGATTACCACCTGATTTGAGTTGTTGGTAAATTACACATACAATTTGTGAATGGTTCATACATTTAATTTGCCTATTTGTGAATCGTAAAAAATCGAGAGGCAATTTTAGGGATTCTCTAATTTTGTGATTCTTTAAAAGTGGCCTGTGAATGCCTTTCATATATTGTGAAAGACGATTATGCATTCGCAAACGGCCTATTTTTGCAATTTGCACCATTTGGAAATGCAAAATCTTTTGATACATCTGGCCCTCTATCCTTTATGAACCTGCAAATGTAAACAATGCAGTTAGATATGCGAATCTTAGATATGCAAATACTGTGCTTAATTTATGACACTGGCTTTCTTCTGTGTTTTGCTCTGCTAAAATTCCTATCCAGTACACAATGAAAAGATCAAGTAATAGTTGTGATTTCCTCATATACTAAACTATTGAGAGTAATGTTACTGAGTATCCCCTAGGTGGTGCTGTGGGATTACCGACACTTTAAAGCCAAGGCAGATTTTTAGTAATCCACCTGCATTTCCTGTGAGAAGAAATCAGACTAAAGGCTATAGGCAAGGGCTCACACTTATACGCCTTTGATTAGTTGCTGATAAACTTTAGTCATTGGTTAATTACAATTGCTCCAAGACATTCTCAGGTAGTGAAAAAGCATATGCGCTCCTTTCGCTCTCTGGAAACGTCAAAAGACTTGCACAGTTTACGGACCGTTTCTCTTGATGTGCCAAATCCCTTTGGGCGAAACGGCGTACAAAAAAACAACTCTCCAAATTACAGGGGTAAAAGACTGCTATTATAGAACAGGTCTGGCAAAAACATTAACCTTGGCATTAAGCCTTACAAAACTAACCCAACTCACTAATGTAATGTAACTTCCTAAACCCCACCCCTGCCCTCAAATAAACTTACCCCTCATCAATGCCCCATTCACATCTCCACCTTGACCCGACCGTTCCGGTACCCATATTTCCTGCTGTCCACCCTATATAGTTACATTTGCCCTTCCCTCCCTTTTGGTCCTTCTCAAAAATCCCTGACCTCTCATATTTGTGCATCCGTACCCTTCCCCCCCCCCAATGAATGTCTCTTGAACCCGCCAACCAGGAAAACCCTCAGGTGTTTTTCTGCCCCACCCAAAACATCACTTCAATCAATGATCCCATAGACTTTCTTCTAAAAGCTCTGCAAAGTTCTAACAGGTAATGTTTGTTACCCATAATGGATAAATGAACCACTTCCTGCCTAAAAAACTCTAAATCCTTGTGAATAATCTCCTCATGCCTCATCACAGAAATCCCTTTAACCTGACAGAAACCCCACATCTCCCTATTGACCTTTTTACATTGCTTTTCAATCCCCATAAAAGCCCTCGCACCTCTCCAAACTTGTCTCAACACTTGCTTCGTCCATACAATATGTGTCCCTCCCCACCTCTCTTTTGTCCTCAATAAATCCAGCTTGGTGGCCTTCAAAAGACCAACACCCACCTTATAAAGCCACTAAATCATTCTCCCCCACATGCAATACCATCACATCCGGACAAAGCCCTTTCGCCAACCTTTTGGAAAGAACACTTAACAATTCACCCCATCTCATACCACTTTTACCCCCACTCCCTCCACATCTTTATTCCGGCCTCATCCAAGCACAATTGGTGACCAAAACGTCTTGATGCAGAATGCTTCTCAGCCCAATGAACGAAGGAATGCCCCATATCCACACCGAAGAATCTGATCTGTCTGGGCCAGCTACACAACCTAGAAAATCAAAATACACCATTAGCCCAGGACACAATATACCAACCTGCAACTTAACAAAGCTTATGAGGGCTTGACCTAACATAACGCTTAAAACAATGAGACCTCATGATCGCACTCAGATTTCCCCAATCTTTTAGCTTCCGTAGCAGCCCCAATCCAAAAAGAATGAGTTTCATGCAATCGAGGTGCCATCCCCAACTTACCAATTGCCTTTTTCAAAACCAAATTTAACTGTAAATACGTAAAGAATGAACCATCCTGATGAATATATACAAACTTGGAGCCATTCAACAGACTTCTCCTAAAAGAAACCCAACAATATACTGGACAAACTGGTGGATGAGATCCTTTCATAATGACTTCATGCCTCCTCCCCCACTGATCAGTTTTTGATGTTTCGATCCACAAACTAATAACCCCGATCTCGTACACACATTAGAAATGCACAGTGACATTAAATCCACCTCCCATGGTGAAAAGCACATTTCCTTTAAAAGCAAAATGATGTCTCTCAGCAACTGGACAGTTGCCGGGTGATGCTGATCAATCCTTGCTCCCCCTTCCCTAGCCCAGCCCACAATTCTCCTACAGACCTCACCTTCCATTGGATCACATCCCCAAAAATACTTACCGTAAAAAGAAATACCTGACATTTTGCCCAATATGGTTACTGCCGAAAGTCTTGCCTCAATCTGTTTCATAATGAAGCAAACAGCATCCTCCCTCCTTCTGCTCAAACCTATGGACCAACCACCCACCTAACTGCACCTGAGTGTATAAGTTCCGACCAGGCCTGATCATACCTTCTGAGAGTAGACAGATCTATGGACTGCTGAATCAACTCCAATATTCTCATACTCCTAGCTTCCAAGGGGCCTGTGGAATTGCTGTCTTCTGCACATCTGCTCCTGGTGCAAGCCCTCAGAATCTCTGCGACTGTGAACAAGATAGCGCATCAGAAATATCAGTATTCACACCCGGACATGTCTAGCTTTAAACAGTATGTTAAACTTCAAGCAGTTCAGAAGAAACACCTGCAACAACCTCAGCACCTTCTCATCCTTTGCCTTTTGACAATTCACCAAGTTAACTACTGTCTGATTATCCACATTAAATAGAACTTTCCTGTTAGCCAATGTCCTTCCCCATAGCAGCAAAGCCAGAACCAAAGGAAAGAATTCCAAAAAGGCAATGCTATGTCTGGCATCTTTCCAAGAGACTGGCCAGCTTTTGTCAGCCCAATGACCATCTCAAAATAGACCATAGCCATGTGCACCTAAAGCATCTAAAAAAAGGGAACCTGCCAAAACCACTCATCATCATCAGAAAACACAATCACCCCATTGAAATCTTGCAAAAAAGAAATCCACATTCTCTAATCTGCATTCACACTGGCACGAAGCCTCACATGATGGTGAGGTAACACTGCCCCACTGAGTGCAAAACCTAATTTTCTACAAAAAGCCCTACATACTCTCACCACCCTACAAGCAAAGTTCAAATGACTAAGCAGAACCTGCACCTGCCTCAATTCCATCTTGGGTTTCTTCACTGCCTCTTTCAACCATCCAATGAGCATCCACACTTTCTCCTTTGACAAACGCATCTCCATCTTATTAGAGTCCAACACAATGCCCAAAAAACTAATACAAGTCATAGGACCTTCTCTTTTCTCTGGCGCTAACGGAACTCCAAGACAATCCCTGGCATCTTGAAATACCTCCAAAGCTCTTTGGCATTCCCCCGAGCCAGCGGGACCAACCAAAAAGTCATCCAAATAATGGGTCACATACTTAAAACCACTCTGTGATTGATAAAACCATTGCAAAAAGGAGCTGAATCTTTCAAAAAAGTGAACGACACTGAACACTCCATAGGCAACATCCCATCAACATAAATGGCATTCTCAAACTGTAACCCCATTAGAGAAAAATAATCTTGGTGAACTGGAAGACGTCTAAAAACTGACTGGATATCAGACTTTGCCATTTCTGCACTACAACCACAAACTCTTACTAGTGCAATTGCCTTGTCAACTAACACATAATGAACTATTGAATCCTCCTGGGCAATGAAATCATTAATCAATGCCCCTAAAGGCCAATAAAGGTGATGTATAAGCCTAAACTCACCTTCTTGCATCTTGGGCACCACACCCAATGGTGAAATGGTGAAATAGTTAAGTTAAGTTTGGAATTGGGCAATAATCAAAAGGACCCACTACTCTCCCCAACTCCAGCTCTTTTTTAAGCTTAGCCCGAACCACATGTGTTTGCTCCGTCACAAACCTTAAATTCCTTGCCCAACTCCGAACACTAGGGTCCTGATAGCACACACGAAAACCTTCAGCAAAAAACGAAAAAACAACCGTTTTGCATCAATTTCCTGTGGATAAAATTGCAACCAGTAATTCAGAATCTCCACTTTATTATTAGTAGGGCCCTTTAACCACCACTTGGTGCATGTGGCCCCTGCCCCTATCCCCACTTCTGCTTGGGTTGCCCTACCAACCCCACTGCATCCCCCCAAAACACTGGAAAACTAGATCCCTCCCACCGCATTTTGAGCATTCATGCCTAAACTTGCATTGCTGCCTTGTACACGAGCCACTATTAAATGACCAACATGCTCTGTTCTGAGGCAATTGTCCACTTGGAACGTTCCCCACCCCATATTGGGTGTGGTGGCCCTGAAAGAGCTTGTATTGCAAAGGCAACCCATTAGCTGTACGTACAACTGTGGAATTCTTGGCTGTATGGAGCCATTGCATCCACAATTCATTGTCTATCTCACCCCACTCCTTTTCAGGAAAAATAGCTAAACCTAAACTCATTATTATACCTAATCCAACCAAATCTCCCATAATACACTTGTGCTCTACAAACAATTTCCATGTATTGAAACATCGCCACACACCTCTCTGGAAAACGTTCACAATAAATACTTGCATATATTAGAAAAGCTGAAATCCAATTTTCTATAGTGGTAGGAACTTTAGGCCTACTTGTTAACTCCACTCTTCTTCCGTTGATCCTTCCTTGGCCTGAACCTCCGACACTTCCATGTATGGTAATTTTGTGTCCTTGACACTTCCCCCAGCTACCTTGCTATCTGACTTACCTGCTTTAGCCTGAGTCTGACTACCTGGTTCAGAGACTGACTTAGCTGAACCTTTAGTCGTGTCTAGTACATCAGACTTCATAACATCACTCCCCACCTTTTCATCACTCTCAACTTCAGCCTGAATACCCATGTCCTTTCCCTGGGATCTCAGACCCAAATTTCTTTTCACAAACGGGCTATTGCCACCTGCAACAGAAACACACTGAGTAACCTCTCCACCCTCAACCAAATTGCCCCTCCTCTCACCTCTAGGTATGTGCGCCATAATCATTGTCCTCTCCTCTCGTCCACCTTTACCATCACGCTGACTGTCTTCTCCATCTTCTTCTGAAAATCACCTGAGAGAGCGTAGTTTAAATATTACATATTAGATGTGAAATGCTTATACCTAACAATGTTGCATACAAAAACGATCATAAAATATTATTTGCTTAAATGTATTCTTAACACAATTATAAGTGTGAAGCTACTATTGTGCACATAAACTAATGTCGACCGTGAGAAATAATTGCTTGCACCATGATTAATTGAATATATTAACGCTTACGAATATTGCATTTGTATTAAAACCCATAAGCCTTAAGTTAGCGTGAGCTGAAGTTTAGCTGTGTAGCTCTCATATTAAAGCATATTTTTCTGTTTTTCCAGTGTGCTGACTCGCAAAGGGCCATGACCCAACATTTGTTCTCTTCTTCGTTTTCTGTAACAATGCTGATTTTTCTCATCCGCATGCTAGCTGCTTTAGTATAAGTTTTATAAGTTTTGCAACAATATTAGAAACATTCAAGGACACTTTACCATGGAAAAAGGAACTTTTGACCTGAAGAACGTGCCAAAGAATGAAGTAACCCCCGGATGTGCCACCTACGAAGACGTCAATTATGAAGACCAATCAAAACGTTATAAATTATCGGGGGGTGACAATTTGGATTACCTAATGTATAATTTGATAGGCTAAAGATACTGGGGTATAGCGGTTATCCAATAGAATTTTGGAGGAATGTATTGTGAAAAAGGGATAAAAACCCATGACACAGAACAGTCGAGAGAATTAGGTAGGGAATGATATTGATTGCATCCAGAAACTCTGTCACTCTGTTTGGTGATTTGAGACTTAGACAAAACCATACTCATCCATAGACTGCCCTTTACACTTTTCCTCCTTATGAGGGAAGTGTCCCCTGTCCTTTAGATGAGATAAACTGTTGGCGATCTAACTGATGTCCTGAAGACGAAGACTGATCCTGTATGCTGACTTATTCCGAGGAGGGTAATTATGACAATACTAATGCAATTAGTCTGTTTGTTTTTCCTTTCTAGGTACCAACCGCTGTATTTTTGGATAGAGACCCTAGTCAGATGTTTTACAAATTTGTGTTCAAAATTGTTTTGCATGAAGCCCAACATGCTGATGCTAATTAGTGGTTAGGCTAGGTGATCATTTTGACTGACGCAAATAGACGTGACTGACATTGTGTTATTCTGAACTAAGACATATATGATATTCTATGCACTCTGATCTATGCATATCTTGATGGTGCTTTTATGTTCGTGATCTTTGCATTATTGAAGTCTTATCATAACCATTGTGTTGTGACTTTGCTCTTGTGCTTCTTGGTTTTGAGATTGACACTCTTATTATTAGATTGTAAACAATAGGGAATAAAAATTCACAAAACTCCAATAAAAGTGTGGTTATTTATGGCTGAAAGGTCATGGTTGCGCCGACAGATTAACAAATGTCTAAAGTAAAATATATTGTGGTGGTATATGTTGATAACGTCATTGATATACTGCTTGACATATTGATTAGTTATCTCGTTCTACGGTGTCTCACCACTGGGTCAAAAGATTCATCGGCCTAAAACGAGTCCTAATGTGTATAAACTTGACATAAAGGGACGCGTTAGCACGCCAACGCTCTTGCCACCATTAAACCCCATCATGTCCCCTACCTTCTCCTCCTTTCTGTCCCTCCCTTGCACAATCTCACCCTCTTCCACTTCATCCCCTTCATCATAATCCAAAACCTCCTCCTCTAGTCTATAAATATGCAAAAAACTATCTGCCCTCCGGCTGGTAGACAGCTCTTTATTGATAACCTTCTTCTGTAGCACATAAACTGCTGCTCCAATTGATGCCCTCGATGTTAAGTGAGTCGCTCTGGATCTCACCATCACTTCGGGCCGGTGTACTGAGGGTGCTCCAACACCCATCAGCGTTCTCTGCCTCTCTGCCCACTGCCTAAGCCGCAGCAACGAAGCCTGCTCTTCTGACACGCCCAGTGCAGGAAAACTGTCACACCCAGCCTGCAAACCAGCCGTCCCAGGCTGCCAAAAATCCAATCAAACCTGTGCCATACCTTCCGTGCTCCCTAAATCAGACCCCTACAGCATACCTCTAATGTCTATACCACCATTCTCGTTAATATTATAATGCTGCCCTGCTTGGAAAAGCATCTGATTATTAACATCCAATTTCTGCACTTTATGCAACATGGGACTCACCAACCTCGGGATAACCTGCAAACCTCTAACCTTCTGCACCTTAAAAGGAATTTCAAACATTGAAATGTCCACATCCTGCCTTGTCACGCTTGAATCTTGATCCCTTTCTTGATTCAACACCAAAACTATCTTGTCTTGATCAATGAACATGGGTGCCGCCATCTTGGACACCACTCCTGATGGCCATTCCTCTTTCGCGTCTCCTAAGCATTCCACGTTGGTTTCTAAAGGATGTTGGGCATGTTCTGCTCCTTCCCAAATGACGCGCTCTGCGCATGCACATCTAAAACTGTATCCCTTAAGTGGCAAACCTGAGCCACCAGACCCTTCTGCAGCACTCCGAGGCCTGACCATGCGCTGCCTTAGAGACGTGCCGGAACCAAGCGTCCACTTCGACCCACTGCTTTTCACCCGCGGCGCTACATCTGGTAAGTGTAAACTCACTTCACCAGATAAGTCGCCTCCATGCTCGGGCAACCCACACACCTTTCTACCGGCAGCGCTTTTTTTGCCTGAATTTATTGCCTTTCCCAACTGGTGATGAGGAGGCAATTACCGCTGCTGCCATGCCTTCCAAGGTCACCCTCCTCGGCCTTTTTAATCCCACCCAAGCTTTCTCTAATACCCCCTCCTGCAACAGATCCTCCCTTCCCTTATCCTGCAATATTTTAAGGGCTTGTACTACTCTGCTAGCTTTCTCCATATTTAAACAAATACCCACCACTACCTAAAAATGTACCAATAAGCTTTAATTAATTAATTCCACAACCCTTGGCATACCTCCTTAAAATCTCACCACGCCCTAGTACCTACTTGTGACAGCCGCTAAGGAGGCCACCCACGCCCTGCACCCTGCTTATATTATAAGCTTATAATTGTAAATGAGCAATATGTGTCCACCTGCATCACATGGTGCACAAAACACTACATCGACACAATAATCCTTTGCCATTCCACTGCAACACAACATTTACATGCAGAAAACACACAATACCATACATCCTAATCACAAAAGCTTTGTTGTGCCAGATATGTGCCCGGTAGATGCCTATTCATGAGGAGGACACCTCTGGACTATACACAAGAAACAAGTGAAGGACAACACAAGTGGGGGAATTGTATCTATCAAACAATTTTCAATATTACATATAAGCTACATTGCCAAAACAACATGATTTGGAATACATGTCTGTAGTCCCACATTGAATAATTCAGTACAAGGCATTGTGTCATTGGAATGGAATTGTTGTTCCAGTGATATTCATGTACTGACTCACATTCACAACTGGATACACAACATTTCACATACAGGTTTCATTGCAAAGTGCACACATTGACATAGTTTACAATTGTGATATTATTATTTTTTTGGTGCAAGCGTTCACTAGATAATGAATACTTACAGCAAAATTAAAATTGTGTATGTCATCAAATTATTTTATATACAGGTGTGTCTCCAATAATGTCTGACACAGATGTTAAGCAGACATACGTATGTCACAAGTTGGTTTAAAAAACATTGCTGTAACATGAATATTACTGCACTGGTTCCAAGCTGATGTTAAGTGCCCACACAATGATTACGAGTAATATGCAATGGGGCGGGCAGACAGCCAAGTAGGCAGGTGGGTTTTCCGTCGAAATTTTTTCGAGGGGATCATTACTCCCAAGATCTAAATCAGGCCCTACATGTCAATTATTTCCAGCCGGCTCTTAACAGCCACATTTCACAGACAAGTGCAGCTCAACATAGAACTCCGAGGTCCCTGCATTCTATGCTTCTAGTATTTTCCTAAAGGGACAAAAGGAGGAGGAATATACCATGGAATAATGAAGGGGAAGGGGGCTACAGATTATAACGGGAAATACCACAGGAACCTTTGGGATATGTGCGATATACATGTAAACAGTCTGCCATACCTAATTCCTGCAAATTAGAAAATTGCTCCTGGGATGTTTCATTAGTTTTTCTTCAGAATGGCTCGGACATATTGCCTTTTAGCAATGAAACTCAGAAGGTTCTACTTTAAAATGCACCATTTGGTCCCATGTTTTCCAATGATGATTAGGAGGACATGAATTCCCCCCAATTTCCCCTCTTTCAAGTCTCGCCGTGGATTTAGATTCTGGTTTTACAGTTTTTCTATGGCTTCTTGGGTTCTTAGTCCAGATATGGATGGAATTTTGATTTTCAGTACTTTGGGACACATAATTTAAAACAAATATAAAGCATGAAGCCATGAGGTGCTGCCTCTAAATTGACCTGGCGCTAGCAACCTTTTACCACATCCATTACCGATTAGCAGTCAAAAATGTCTACCATGTAGGCTGCGTCAGCAGACTCACAGCCTCCTCAGAACAAAAACCAAGCACAATGTACTTCACAGAGATTACCTACCAAACAAGGAAGTACCTAGGGCCTCCGAGCGGCCGCCCTGGAATGGATCCTTGGAATATGAAGTGACTGAATTGCTCTGCATCCTATGGACGCTAAGCCATCACACTGCACTTCTGGAGTATTGACTGACATACTCCACTATATCCTAGAACCAGTACCACTAAAATAGCACTCATGCAATGCACTCTAAAGAATCTAATTTGGGTAATTGCAAAGGATGCTAGGAACACTAACCAGCCACTCTGCATCACATTCAAAGGATACTCATACTCTACACTGCACAGAATAATTATTACAGGCTGATTTATAATCCGTAGTAGGTTTGTATTGCATAAATAAAAATGTTTACAATACGTGATGATCGTTTTCACCTTTGTAATATTTGTTTGTAGATTTATGTCAATTAAATATAATGTATTGAATTGAACTACAGCATTTTTCAAATGGTTCATAAATTCAATTCTTCACTCACTTTCTGCAAAAGTCAAACTAGTTTTCTTTGTCAATGTTTATTTAGCTTGTTGGGACCCTCAGTCTGTCCACTTCCCTTACTCCTATTTTTGTTTTTATTTAAGTGAAATGGAGCTTTGCTACTACGTTACCCTTCTTGTGCTTGATGAAATGACCCTTCCTAATCAAGGTTGTAAATAAAAAAAATAAAAAAACTCTAGTTACCATATGGTGCTGTAATTAGTAGATGCACAATTTGCATCCGATTGTGACTCCCCTTCCTGGACTAGGGAATCATGCAGGCATGGTTCATGTTTCACCTGGTCTAGGTACGTGCAAACATCTAAAATGTGCAGCATGTTTACCTGCCGTAAATTCAGGAGGCAAACACCTTTGCCAGGTACAATGTGCAACCTATTTATTATCCTGTTTTAGGAGCAAACATTTGTATTGCTTTTTGTACTTTTAACATGATTTTCTTTTTCGGAGTTAGAATAACAATCATTTCGTGTTTGGTTATTTAAAACCATTACAATCAATAAAAACATAAACAATTTTAAGATTCCAAGCTAAATGGCTCTCGGAGCTTTTACATTTATCAATCAATCCGTACAATCACTAATCATTAAAACAGTGTTAAAGTTCAAGTTGAATGGCTTTCAAGGCCTTATACTTTACTAAAGGCTACTGGAAAACAAGGTGCATGCAGGGTGCACTATATAACATTGCAGCAAAACAAGAGCTGAATTCGCACCCAACAAAATGAGTCAAAAAGTTTATGGACAAGCTCAGCTGTAACCAATAGTCAAACAACGGGACACTGCGCTGAAAGCGGACAGGGCGCTTAGTCGTTAACTTGAAATGGTTGACTAAAAGGAACTGCCTTGATAAGCTCTGAAACTGGAGGGCGGTCCTGTGGAGTGCGATAACTAATAACTGGACTCACTTTGCATGTTTTTACACCCGAGCTTCGCTTCTTGGCCGCCAGTTCCTCATTTTTAATCAACAGGAAGTTCAGAGTGCTATTGTCGGGGTTGAGGGCATTAATAATTGCCTGCCGGCACGTACGCATGCCAAATGTATTCCATTCTGGAGTACTTCTCACTCTCCTAGCAAGGCTGGACATCTTCAAACAATATGCTGATATGATTCATCATACATGCCACAACCACTGCACATTGTGGATTCCCAAGACCGGCACCACCTGGCTAGATGTTTCAAAAGCAGCCATTCCCCAAGCCTGAGGGCAATTAACTTGTTTTTTATATTTTGAGTATGTGCCGGCCCAATAGGGTTGGACATGCCTTAGGTGATAAAAGTTGATGACAGCCCAAGCTCACCTGCACTTCGCCAAGGTATGCATGTCAGCCTGACATGAGAGAATGTGCACTTGCTTTTTGATGCTTAGCTTGAAGACACTTTGACTCACTTGTGAAGTCCAAAGCTCACCGGCATTCAGGAGGCTGTAACAGTCCTCAGTTCAAGGTGCAAGGAGTACGGTTGTCTGGCACCACATGAGTAAATTTCCTCCCATAATAGTGCCTCCAGACTTCCTCTCCTAGCAAGCCTGAGTATGAGGCAGAAATTCAAAAAAGCACCTGCCCTTGTCAGACGTTGGTATAGAAATCTTGGTGACCAACTTGTTTAAGAGCTTACCATCCTTCTCCAGCACGGTTTCACTCCCATAGACCAGGAATGGAATGATTTCTTCCCACATTACCTTCATGATGGGTCAAGGCTCATCCCCCACAGCGAGCTTGACAGTTAAGAAAAGGATGACAGGAGGATCAGGGCCTTGGTTTCCACAGTAACGTGTAAGGGGCATTGATTATAACACCAAGGTATTTATATGTCTGCTCCATCGAGATCTTACTACCACTGAGGTGCTAGAAGCCCGCTTTGTTGATTTCCCTGCCCAACATTAAAATCTTATTTTTCTTTAAGTTAACTTCCAGGCAGTTAATATTGGCATAACAGGGCAATACGTTCAACAAGCGCTGCAGGCAAATATTCGTGTGACTAAGCAGAACTAGGTCATCTGCAGAGAGCAAGCTGCTAATGTGTTTGCCTCCAATCTTGGGGACATGGCTATTTGTATTATCAAGTGTGCTGGACAGATCAGATGTATAAAATAAAAAGCAATGGGACCAGCACAAACCTCTGCTTGACTGCCTGAGAGGTGCCAATTTTCCTGGATACCAAGTTCCTTTGCCCAGTCTGACATGGATCCATATGTTGGTATGTAGTTGTATATTTGCATCAAGGAGATTTGGTCGGACACTCCAGTTCAGTAACTCTATCCATTGGGCCCCCTTCGGGACATGATCATATGCTGCCCTGAAGTCCACAAAACAACACTGCATCAGGGTCCAAGTATGGATTTCCTTGCAGGGGCATCTTGTTTTCACTCCCCTCATTGCTGGCAACACCACCCTGGTGGGACTCGCGGTCCCAAGGTGCATCAGACCAATACACAGCCGCAGCTCAGTGGGAGGCACTGTCATCTTGCTTTAAAGCGCAGCGCCTGGGGCAAGGGCGGGCCTGCACGTGCCCAGAGGAGACTGGGCTGGGCTGGGCCCCTATTTCTTGGTTTTCTGTCTTTTTTCTCTGTTTTGTCATTTTGAGAGGTTTTCAGGGAAGACCTTCTTGACTATTGGACATCCAAGTCTCTGTAATTTGGTAGGTGGAGACGTATGACAATTCTCTGTAATAGTTACTTATGGCCATTGTTGTCGCGCCGCGCCACGCGGCGCAAGCCGAGCATTCGGCTCGCGCCGCACAGCGCGTTCTCAGGACGCGGCGCGCCCCGAGCCTTCTCTGCACAGCGCGAGGCCCCAGATTTTACTTGGGGCCTCGCTCTGCCTTTTGTTGCGTCCCCGTTTTTCCTTGACCTCTCCTTACCTGTTTCTTTTTCTTCTTCTTTTCTTCTTTCCTTCCTGAGGCATTTTCTGTCCTTTCTTTATGTCTTTTCCCCTTCCCATGTTACCTTTTTCTTCCCAGCATTCCTTGTTCCCTATTTTCTATCGTTCCTGTTCTATTCTATCCTATGTACTTTTTCCCTATCTAAGATGGTGTCTTTTTACTTCCTGTTGGTCACTTCCTGTTTCTTGGTATATAAGGGCTCTGTTTTCTCTCCTTCCTTGCGCTGCATCACTATCTGCTCTGATTGTGTCTTCGCTCCTGATTCTAGCCTTCGGTTCTGGATCTTGTCAATTTGTTTCTACCAGCATTTTTGTATCTTTTTGATTCCTGTTTTTGTTCTTGTTTCAGGAATCCACTGTTTGGAGGTTTTTTCCCCTTTTGGGGTTTTTTCCCTCTGGTACTATTTCTAAAGGGCACGGTCTGTTCTTGGCGGTTCCATTGCCGACAGCACCGTGGCTACTAGAAAGAGTCGCCCCTTTCTGGGCCAAAGCCGAACCTTCAAGACCCACGCCACTAGATCTGCGGTTTCCGGGCGCAAGCAACACGTAAGTCGTGACAGATTGCAGCGCCAAACCATTCCGACGTCCTCTGACACTATGGATGATACAGTGGCGGCGGCTGCAGATCCTGATCCATCTCTTTTGACTACTATTCAACAACAAGCTCAGGAATTGCAACAATTGCGCAACGAGAATGCGGTGTTGCGACAGGCTTTGGCCCTCCGCAGTGGCGATGTTCCGACTATCTCTGCCTCTACTCCTCGCTTCTCTGGTGAACCAACTAAATTGCGTGAATTCCTGGATGCACTAACGGTGTACTTCGCCTTCAGACCTACCCAATTCTCTCATGACAGAACAAAGGTGGGATATCTTATTAGTTCATTATCCGGTCCTGCCTTGGCCTGGGCAACCCCGATGGTGTCGTCCAACGATCCGGTATTGTCGGACTATTCTGCCTTCGTGACCCGCTTCAAACAAATGTTTAGTCGTCCAGGATTGGAAGCCTCGGCAGAGGAAGCCTTATGTGATATCCAGCAGGGTTCCCAAGATGTCCTTCAATATATCACACGTTTCCGTCAGTTAGCGGCAGAGACCACTTGGGTGGAGCGTACCCTGGTAACTTTGTTCCGCAGAGGGCTTAAGGAAGAAATAAAGGATGAATTAGTACATTCCACTAGAGTTGAAGATCTTCGTGGCTTGATGGATCAAGCACTTTCCATCGAGTATCGTCTTCAAGAACGACGAATGGAAAAGAGAAGGAGTAGAGGATCTTCTCAGCCAAACTCTTCACGGATGTATCTACCTCGTCCTGAGGAATCTCGTCCTCCTGTTAGAGACACAGAAGGGGAACCCATGCAAGTGGATACTACTCGAGGGCCGCTCTCCGCTAGTGAGAAGGAAGACAGACGGAAGAAAGGATTATGCCTATACTGTGGTTCTGCTGGTCACATGCTTCGTACCTGTCCTGTACGTCCATCTAGACCCTCGGGAAACGCCACTTCCCGTCCTCTGTAAGAAGGGAGGGGACGGGATCATCGGCTATACCTTCCATCAGTTCATTCAATGACAATACTACATACTTGTTCGTGTTATCTGTCATATTACAGCTACCTGATGGCCGTCAAGAAAGAACTCTGGCATTGTTGGATTGTGGCGCTAGTGGTATATACATGGATAAGACCTGGGCCACTAAGCAACAGATTCCCACACAACCCAAAGACATTCCTGAACAAGTGCACACCGTGGATGGATCCTTGATATCCTCAGGTCCAGTCGACACTACGACCTTGATGTTAAATTTACAGTTTGGTAATCATCAAGAACACCTCTCCTTTGATCTCATTTCGTCTCCCAACCATACCATTATTCACGGAATTCCGTGGTTTACAAGACATAATCCATATGTGAACTGGGTAACCCGGACAATATCCTTATCCTCACAGTTTTGTCTAGAAAACTGCTTTGCTTCCGATAAGTATTGGTCACCAAACAGACTAACACCTATTAAGAGTACTACGGAGTAGTCCATCAATACTATTCAAGGTGTTCCTGAACATTATTTAGAGTTCCAAGACGTGTTTTTAAAACCATCCAGACCTGTATTACCTCCACATCGAGAGTACGATTGTGCTATTCCTTTGGAACATGGAACAGTCGTCCCCTTTGGGAGGATGTATTCACTCACGGAACCTGAAAAGGAAGTTCTTAAGGAGTATCTGGAGGAAAATGTACAGAGTGGTCTCATTGTTCCATCGTCTTCTCCGGCAGGGGCTCCTCTCTTTTTTGTACCAAAGAAGACCAAAGATCTTCGCCCCTGCCTAGATTTTCGAGGCCTAAACAAAATAACTATCAAGGATCGTTATCCTTTGCCCCTCATCAAGGATATTCTAGAAGCGGTCAGAGGGGCTCAACGTTTTACCAAGTTGGATCTTCGGGGAGCTTACCACCTTTTACGTATAAGAGAAGGAGACGAATGGAAAACAGCATTCAGGACACCGTTTGGTCATTTTGAGTATAAAGTCATGCCCTTTGGTCTTACGAACGCCCCTGCAATATTTCAAAGATTTATGGACTCCATATTTTCCGATCTCTTGAACCAGACAGTCGTAATTTACTTAGACGACATCCTTATTTTCTCCAGACATCCCGCACTCCATTCTGCTCATGTGAAACAAGTCCTTCAAAGACTCCGAGCACATCAACTATCCTGTAAGCCCGAAAAATGTGAGTTCGATAAGACGGACGTCAAGTATCTGGGTTATCATTTAAGTCCCACCGGCATAGCTATGGACCAAGAAAAGGTACAAGCAATTCTCGATTGGCCTTCTCCTTCTTCTATTAAAGAAACACAATGTTTCCTAGGATTAGCAAATTTTTACCGGCAGTTCATTCAAGACTTTGCTAAACAGACCAGCCATATAACCCATACTTTAAAGAAGGAAAATCTTAAACAAGGGTTTGTCTGGACTAAGGCGGCTGAAACAGCTTTTCAAGATTTAAAAAAGGCATTCACTCAAGCTCCCATCTTAAGACACCCAGATACCAACAAACAGTTTATTGTAGTTACCGATGCCTCCGAAAGAGCTATTGGGGCTGTCTTACTCCAACTACAAGAGGATGATGGTCTTGAACATCCTGTTTTCTATTTGTCCCATATTCTCTCTTCAGCAGAACAACACTACTCAGTGCTAGAAAGAGAGTTGTTAGCCCTGAAGACAGCCTGCATCGAATGGAGACAGTTTCTGATGGGTTCCAAGGAGCCTTTCGAGGTGAGAACAGATCATCGTAATCTGCAATGTCTACGTAATTTTGTATGCCAAAATAGTCGCCAGGCCCGTTGGGCCTTTTTCTTCAGTCAGTATGACTTTTACATCACCTATATTCCTGGATCTCAAAACATTCTGGCTGATGCTCTGTCTCGCCGTTATCCAGATTGTACTCCTTCCCCGTCTCAGTTTCTACTGGAGCCTAGTAAGATCATTGGAGTTGCTCAATCTTTTCTGGAGGAGGTACAACTGGAGTACTCCAGCCTGTCTAATAGTGAAATAGAGAAATTAAGAACCTTTTTACGCAAGAAGGAAGGATACTATTATCATCAAAATCTGTTATTCCTCCCTACTAACAAAGTTCGAGACAAGGCATTACAGATGTGCCATGATTCACCGATTGCAGGTCATAGAGGTATCAAGGCCACACAAGAACTTCTTTCGCGATCTTTCTGGTGGCCTACCTGGAAATCAGATGTTGAAAGATACGTCCAGGCTTGTCCCATATGTGCGCAAGTCAAGATTCCCCGTAGTAGACCTGCAGGATTACTACAGCCTTTGCCAGTTCCACCAACTCCATGGCATACTATTTCCACTGACTTCATGTGTTCGCTTCCACCATCAGCTGGAAACCAGGTTATCATGGTCACTGTTGATTCTTTCACTAAAATGGCTCACTTCACTGCCCTAAAGAAGTTGCCTACATCCCAAGAATTGAGCCAGATATTTATCGACCATATTTTCCGTCTCCATGGACTTCCACATACCATTGTGTCTGACAGGGGGCCTCAGTATATTTCTCGGTTTTGGAGACATTTTTGCAAGACACTAAACATCAATATAGCACTATCATCCGGGTTCCATCCTCAGACCAATGGGCAAACCGAGCGTTTAAAACAAGGATTAGAACAATACCTTCGCTGCTTTTGTAATTCCACCCAAAGCAATTGGAACACTTATCTTTCTATTGCTGAATATTCCTACAACAATACTGTCCATAGTGCCTCTAAAGTCACTCCTTTTTTCTGTTCCCATGGCTATCATCCTACCTCTTTTCCTACTTCTCCTCAATCTACCTCTCCTCTGCCTGCGATTACTTCTTTTTCCAAACGTCTCCTGCAACTCCATAAACTCATTAGATCTAATTTATTGAACACCAAGAGATATATGAAGAAGATCGCTGACAAAAGACGTGGACCCACTCCAGATTATCACCCTCAAGATAAAGTCTGGCTTTCTTCCAAATTCTTGCCCTCTCGCCTTTCTCTGAATAAGTTCACGCCTCGCTATTATGGGCCTTTCCGTATTCTTCAGTTGATCAATCCTGTCACTGTTCGTCTTCGCTTGCCTCATACTTGGAAGATTCATCCGGTCTTTCATGTATCCCAACTCAAACCTTTTGTCCCTGATCCTTTCTCTCGTCAGTTTCCTTGTCCTCCTCCTGTGTTGGTGAATGATGCCCCTGAATATGAGGTTCAGGAGATTTGTGACTCTCGCCTTTTTCACCGACGTCTTCAGTATTTGATTCACTGGAAGGGTTATCCTCTTAGTGAATGCTCTTGGGAGGATGCATCTTCCGTTCACGCCCCTCTTCTGATTTCTCGTTTTCATCGTTTGTTTCCCTTCAAACCTGGACCTTCGGGGGGGAGGACCTACTGTCGCGCCGCGCCACGCGGCGCAAGCCGAGCATTCGGCTTGCGCCGCACAGCGCGTTCTCAGGACGCGGCGCGCCCCGAGCCTTCTCTGCACAGCGCGAGGCCCCAGATTTTACTTGGGGCCTCGCTCTGCCTTTTGTTGCGTCCCCGTTTTTCCTTGACCTCTCCTTACCTGTTTCTTTTTCTTCTTCTTTTCTTCTTTCCTTCCTGAGGCATTTTCTGTCCTTTCTTTATGTCTTTTCCCCTTCCCATGTTACCTTTTTCTTCCCAGCATTCCTTTCCTTGTTCCCTATTTTCTATGGTTCCTGTTCTATTCTATCCTATGTACTTTTTCCCTATCTAAGATGGTGTCTTTTTACTTCCTGTTGGTCACTTCCTGTTTCTTGGTATATAAGGGCTCTGTTTTCTCTCCTTCCTTGCGCTGCATCACTATCTGCTCTGATTGTGTCTTCGCTCCTGATTCTAGCCTTCGGTTCTGGATCTTGTCAATTTGTTTCTACCAGCATTTTTGTATCTTTTTGATTCCTGTTTTTGTTCTTGTTTCAGGAATCCACTGTTTGGAGGTTTTTTCCCCTTTTGGGGTTTTTTCCCTCTGGCACTATTTCTAAAGGGCACGGTCTGTTCTTGGCGGTTCCATTGCCAACAGCACCGTGGCTACTAGAAAGAGTCGCCCCTTTCTGGGCCAAAGCCGAACCTTCAAGACCCACGCCACTAGATCTGCGGTTTCCGGGCGCAAGCAACACGTAAGTCGTGACAGATTGCAGCGCCAAACCATTCCGACGTCCTCTGACACTATGGATGATACAGTGGCGGCGGCTGCAGATCCTGATCCATCTCTTTTGACTACTATTCAACAACAAGCTCAGGAATTGCAACAATTGCGCAACGAGAATGCGGTGTTGCGACAGGCTTTGGCCCTCCGCAGTGGCGATGTTCCGACTATCTCTGCCTCTACTCCTCGCTTCTCTGGTGAACCAACTAAATTGCGTGAATTCCTGGATGCACTAACGGTGTACTTCGCCTTCAGACCTACCCAATTCTCTCATGACAGAACAAAGGTGGGATATCTTATTAGCTCATTATCCGGTCCTGCCTTGGCCTGGGCAACCCCGATGGTGTCGTCCAACGATCCGGTATTGTCGGACTATTCTGCCTTCGTGACCCGCTTCAAACAAATGTTTAGTCGTCCAGGATTGGAAGCCTCGGCAGAGGAAGCCTTATGTGATATCCAGCAGGGTTCCCAAGATGTCCTTCAATATATCACACGTTTCCGTCAGTTAGCGGCAGAGACCACTTGGGTGGAGCGTACCCTGGTAACTTTGTTCCGCAGAAGGCTTAAGGAAGAAATAAAGGATGAATTAGTACATTCCACTAGAGTTGAAGATCTTCGTGGCTTGATGGATCAAGCACTTTCCATCGAGTATCGTCTTCAAGAACGACGAATGGAAAAGAGAAGGAGTAGAGGATCTTCTCAGCCAAACTCTTCACGGATGTATCTACCTCGTCCTGAGGAATCTCGTCCTCCTGTTAGAGACACAGAAGGGGAACCCATGCAAGTGGATACTACTCGAGGGCCGCTCTCCGCTAGTGAGAAGGAAGACAGACGGAAGAAAGGATTATGCCTATACTGTGGTTCTGCTGGTCACATGCTTCGTACCTGTCCTGTACGTCCATCTAGACCCTCGGGAAACGCCACTTCCCGTCCTCTGTAAGAAGGGAGGGGACGGGATCATCGGCTATACCTTCCATCAGTTCATTCAATGACAATACTACATACTTGTTCGTGTTATCTGTCATATTACAGCTACCTGATGGCCGTCAAGAAAGAACTCTGGCATTGTTGGATTGTGGCGCTAGTGGTATATACATGGATAAGACCTGGGCCACTAAGCAACAGATTCCCACACAACCCAAAGACATTCCTGAACAAGTGCACACCGTGGATGGATCCTTGATATCCTCAGGTCCAGTCGACACTACGACCTTGATGTTAAATTTACAGTTTGGTAATCATCAAGAACACCTCTCCTTTGATCTCATTTCGTCTCCCAACCATACCATTATTCACGGAATTCCGTGGTTTACAAGACATAATCCATATGTGAACTGGGTAACCCGGACAATATCCTTATCCTCACAGTTTTGTCTAGAAAACTGCTTTGCTTCCGATAAGTATTGGTCACCAAACAGACTAACACCTATTAAGAGTACTACGGAGTAGTCCATCAATACTATTCAAGGTGTTCCTGAACATTATTTAGAGTTCCAAGACGTGTTTTTAAAACCATCCAGACCTGTATTACCTCCACATCGAGAGTACGATTGTGCTATTCCTTTGGAACCTGGAACAGTCGTCCCCTTTGGGAGGATGTATTCACTCACGGAACCTGAAAAGGAAGTTCTTAAGGAGTATCTGGAGGAAAATGTACAGAGTGGTCTCATTGTTCCATCGTCTTCTCCGGCAGGGGCTCCTCTCTTTTTTGTACCAAAGAAGACCAAAGATCTTCGCCCCTGCCTAGATTTTCGAGGCCTAAACAAAATAACTATCAAGGATCGTTATCCTTTGCCCCTCATCAAGGATATTCTAGAAGCGGTCAGAGGGGCTCAACGTTTTACCAAGTTGGATCTTCGGGGAGCTTACCACCTTTTACGTATAAGAGAAGGAGACGAATGGAAAACAGCATTCAGGACACCGTTTGGTCATTTTGAGTATAAAGTCATGCCCTTTGGTCTTACGAACGCCCCTGCAATATTTCAAAGATTTATGGACTCCATATTTTCCGATCTCTTGAACCAGACAGTCGTAATTTACTTAGACGACATCCTTACTTTCTCCAGACATCCCGCACTCCATTCTGCTCATGTGAAACAAGTCCTTCAAAGACTCCGAGCACATCAACTATCCTGTAAGCCCGAAAAATGTGAGTTCGATAAGACGGACGTCAAGTATCTGGGTTATCATTTAAGTCCCACCGGCATAGCTATGGACCAAGAAAAGGTACAAGCAATTCTCGATTGGCCTTCTCCTTCTTCTATTAAAGAAACACAATGTTTCCTAGGATTAGCAAATTTTTACCGGCAGTTCATTCAAGACTTTGCTAAACAGACCAGCCATATAACCCATACTTTAAAGAAGGAAAATCTTAAACAAGGGTTTGTCTGGACTAAGGCGGCTGAAACAGCTTTTCAAGATTTAAAAAAGGCATTCACTCAAGCTCCCATCTTAAGACACCCAGATACCAACAAACAGTTTATTGTAGTTACCGATGCCTCCGAAAGAGCTATTGGGGCTGTCTTACTCCAACTACAAGAGGATGATGGTCTTGAACATCCTGTTTTCTATTTGTCCCATATTCTCTCTTCAGCAGAACAACACTACTCAGTGCTAGAAAGAGAGTTGTTAGCCCTGAAGACAGCCTGCATCGAATGGAGACAGTTCTGATGGGTTCCAAGGAGCCTTTCGAGGTGAGAACAGATCATCGTAATCTGCAATGTCTACGTAATTTTGTATGCCAAAATAGTCGCCAGGCCCGTTGGGCCTTTTTCTTCAGTCAGTATGACTTTTACATCACCTATATTCCTGGATCTCAAAACATTCTGGCTGATGCTCTGTCTCGCCGTTATCCAGATTGTACTCCTTCCCCGTCTCAGTTTCTACTGGAGCCTAGTAAGATCATTGGAGTTGCTCAATCTTTTCTGGAGGAGGTACAACTGGAGTACTCCAGCCTGTCTAATAGTGAAATAGAGAAATTAAGAACCTTTTTACGCAAGAAGGAAGGATACTATTATCATCAAAATCTGTTATTCCTCCCTACTAACAAAGTTCGAGACAAGGCATTACAGATGTGCCATGATTCACCGATTGCAGGTCATAGAGGTATCAAGGCCACACAAGAACTTCTTTCGCGATCTTTCTGGTGGCCTACCTGGAAATCAGATGTTGAAAGATACGTCCAGGCTTGTCCCATATGTGCGCAAGTCAAGATTCCCCGTAGTAGACCTGCAGGATTACTACAGCCTTTGCCAGTTCCACCAACTCCATGGCATACTATTTCCACTGACTTCATGTGTTCGCTTCCACCATCAGCTGGAAACCAGGTTATCATGGTCACTGTTGATTCTTTCACTAAAATGGCTCACTTCACTGCCCTAAAGAAGTTGCCTACATCCCAAGAATTGAGCCAGATATTTATCGACCATATTTTCCGTCTCCATGGACTTCCACATACCATTGTGTCTGACAGGGGGCCTCAGTATATTTCTCGGTTTTGGAGACATTTTTGCAAGACACTAAACATCAATATAGCACTATCATCCGGGTTCCATCCTCAGACCAATGGGCAAACCGAGCGTTTAAAACAAGGATTAGAACAATACCTTCGCTGCTTTTGTAATTCCACCCAAAGCAATTGGAACACTTATCTTTCTATTGCTGAATATTCCTACAACAATACTGTCCATAGTGCCTCTAAAGTCACTCCTTTTTTCTGTTCCCATGGCTATCCTCCTACCTCTTTTCCTACTTCTCCTCAATCTACCTCTCCTCTGCCTGCGATTACTTCTTTTTCCAAACGTCTCCTGCAACTCCATAAACTCATTAGATCTAATTTATTGAACACCAAGAGATATATGAAGAAGATCGCTGACAAAAGACGTGGACCCACTCCAGATTATCACCCTCAAGATAAAGTCTGGCTTTCTTCCAAATTCTTGCCCTCTCGCCTTTCTCTGAATAAGTTCACGCCTCGCTATTATGGGCCTTTCCGTATTCTTCAGTTGATCAATCCTGTCACTGTTCGTCTTCGCTTGCCTCATACTTGGAAGATTCATCCGGTCTTTCATGTATCCCAACTCAAACCTTTTGTCCCTGATCCTTTCTCTCGTCAGTTTCCTTGTCCTCCTCCTGTGTTGGTGAATGATGCCCCTGAATATGAGGTTCAGGAGATTTGTGACTCTCGCCTTTTTCACCGACGTCTTCAGTATTTGATTCACTGGAAGGGTTATCCTCTTAGTGAATGCTCTTGGGAGGATGCATCTTCCGTTCACGCCCCTCTTCTGATTTCTCGTTTTCATCGTTTGTTTCCCTTCAAACCTGGACCTTCGGGGGGGGGACCTACTGTCGCGCCGCGCCACGCGGCGCAAGCCGAGCATTCGGCTTGCGCAGCACAGCGCGTTCTCAGGACGCGGCGCGCCCCGAGCCTTCTCTGCACAGTGCGAGGCCCCAGATTTTACTTCGGGCCTCGCTCTGCCTTTTGTTGCGTCCCCGTTTTTCCTTGACCTCTCCTTACCTGTTTCTTTTTCTTCTTCTTTTCTTCTTTCCTTCCTGAGGCATTTTCTGTCCTTTCTTTATGTCTTTCCCCCTTCCCATGTTACCTTTTTCTTCCCAGCATTCCTTGTTCCCTATTTTCTATGGTTCCTGTTCTATTCTATCCTATGTACTTTTTCCCTATCTAAGATGGTGTCTTTTTACTTCCTGTTGGTCACTTCCTGTTTCTTGGTATATAAGGGCTCTGTTTTCTCTCCTTCCTTGCGCTGCATCACTATCTGCTCTGATTGTGTCTTCGCTCCTGATTCTAGCCTTCGGTTCTGGATCTTGTCAATTTGTTTCTACCAGCATTTTTGTATCCTTTTGATTCCTGTTTTTGTTCTTGTTTCAGGAATCCACTGTTTGGAGGTTTTTTCCCCTTTTGGGGTTTTTTCCCTCTGGCACTATTTCTAAAGGGCACGGTCTGTTCTTGGCGGTTCCATTGCCGACAGCACCGTGGCTACTAGAAAGAGTCGCCCCTTTCTGGGCCAAAGCCGAACCTTCAAGACCCACGCCACTAGATCTGCGGTTTCCTGGCGCAAGCAACACGTAAGTCGTGACAATTGTTTTTTTGTCCTCAGGCCAGGTGTGGCATTATAGCTGTAGTTATCTCCTTTCTGTTTTTTTTTATTTTATTTAAATTTGCCCTTGCAAGATGGGCAAACGGAAGATAGCTTCCTTGGATGTGGGCAGTTTAAATCACAGGGATACCATTAAGGTCTCTGCTGGTAGTAGTCTCTCCAGGGCATCTATCCTTTCCTGTTTAACCTCAGTGGCATGGGTGATTATTGAGAAAATTAATGCCTGTGAGGAGAAGTTGTGTATCCGTTCAGCTACTACTTCTCCCACTATGGTAATGGCTTCTACTCCAACTGTTTCAGATGATATTGCCCTGTCATGTTCTACTAGGCAGACATCTAAAGGGGGTGCAAGTTTAATGGATATAGCCACAACTATGACTATTGCTGCAGACATATACTAACCCCTAGTTAAGAAAAGGGACAGGAGCTCATCAACGGCCTGTGGCCCACCTGTGTACAAGCTCAAGAAGGGAAAGAAAGTGGGTGTGCTGCCAACTGTTCTGGAATCAAATCAAAGGATAATATAGCACCACAGTAGTCTGTGA
Source organism: Pleurodeles waltl (assembly GCF_031143425.1). Lineage (NCBI taxonomy): Eukaryota > Metazoa > Chordata > Amphibia > Caudata > Salamandridae > Pleurodeles > Pleurodeles waltl. The sequence continues at coordinate 506,181,787 of NC_090443.1, forward strand.
AGTGTAATAGTCAGAAGTTGTCATTAGGTAATGCCTCCAATCTTAATTTTAGTGATCTTGCTCCCATTCTTCAGCCCGTGATTGAGGTGGTCTTGATAGCTGCATAGGAAAATGCATGGACAAGCTTTTATCTATCGAGAGGAGTCTTAATACCGTATTGCTCTTTTATAAAGCTAATTTTACTGAAGGGGGTCTTGTTGCTGATGTTGTTGGACCTGTCTCTGTTATCCATGGGAATGAGATCACAAGGGTTGACAGAAAGTTGGTAATGTCTACATTGGGAGATCAGCATGTAGTCGTTCCTTTATCTCCACTTACTTTAAATGGCCCTGGTGATACACAGGCTCATTCTAGGAATGAGACAACATGTTTGGGTTCTTCTGGATGCCACAAGAAACAGATATTTGAAGCTATAATATATACTGGAGAGGCAAAGGATGGGGCACCGGGAGGCTCCCCTCAGGACAGAGAGAGGTACATGGTGATCATAAAAGCTCTGGTACCATCCCAGGACCTGTTACTTTAAATATCCATCCTGCTGCTGCCCCCTATGTTGTAGTACTCACTGGAGTCCCCAAGCTGAAATCTGGTGCTAGGGAGCATTTCTCAGCACTAAAGAATAGGGTGACCCATGTTAGCGTGTCTGACCATATTTGGTTAATTTACATTAATTTATAAGGGGACGCATTTGTAGGTCGATGGACCTTTTGAGTGCGCTAGGAGTAGTTCCCACCATGAGACCCTGTGCCAATACAAGTCATTAGCAGTAACAATCAATAACATCAGTAATCAATAGGAGTCACTACTTTCCACACACCATGACCTCTCGGCCATGAATAACCACACCTTTGTGTAAAAGTTAGAATGTTTATTTCCCTATAATAACAATGCTAATATCACGTAACTTAGGTGGTCATTCCAACCTCAGCGGTCTTTTTGCAAGACCGCCGAGGGACCGCCGTGCTGAAGACCGCCAGTGCAGGCGGTTTTCCGCTCGGCGAATTATGACTGCTGGCAGCCCTCCGTCCTTTTCCGGATGAAGAGCCGCCAGCATCCATACTGGCGATCGGCAGGGAAGTGGAGGTTGCTCCACCTCCACCACCTCGTCAACAAAACACCGCCCACCGAATCATGTTCCGTGATTCAACGTGGCGGTATTCTGTTGATGGAGTGGTGGCAGCGGAGCAGCCCCCACCGATCCCGTCCCCTCCCGGAGGAATAACGGACCAGGTAAGTTGGTCATCCGTTAGGGGAGGTGGGTGGGAGGCTGTTGTGTGTTGTGTGCGTGCATGGAGGTGTGCGTGTGAGTATGTAGAGGGGGTGTGTGAGTGCATGTATGCATGTGGGGTGTGTTGTGTTTGGAAATGTGTGCGTGTCTGTTTGTATGTATGTCTGAATGGATGTGTGCATGTATGTCTGTGTGTGTGGCTGTTGGCATGTTTGTTGATATGTGTGCGGTTATGTGTGTTGGTGGTGTCTGCATGCGTGTACGGGTTGCGATGTTGGGGGTAGGGGTGGGGAGGGGGGTCCTGCCACCTTTGGGGGGTGGCAGGGGGGAGGGGGGTGTGGGAGACCCCTATCAGTGCCAGGGAAGGAATTCCCTGGCGCTGATAGTGCTTACCGCCATGGATTTCATGGCGGTTCCCAACCCCATGAAATCCATGGCGGTCAGTCGGGTCGTGATACTTCCGACGGTCTTGTGATGGCTGCCACGCTGGAGACCCAAGTATCCAGACCAGCGGTCGTCTCCGCCCTGGCGCTCGGAACGGAGAAGTGGCGGATGACCATGCCGGTAACCGGCATGGTCATAATTCAATTTTTTATACCGCCATCCTGTTGGCAGTAAGACCGCCACTTCTCTGCAAACTGCCAGGGTCGTAATGAGGGCCCTAGTCTTTAAATCAAATGGTAAGCATACAGAAACAATACTGGCTGACCAAATCTCCTAAAGAATCGGAACTTAATCAAATCTTGGACTACTACAAATCCTAAGGTTACACTACATATAAAAAGCAAGAATAAATGTGCAAAAGAAATTGCATACATTTAGATTCAGCAAAGAAAAGAAAAGACATCAACCAATATTATATGCAGCGAGCATCATCGGTGAGTACCCTAACTAACCTCAGATTAGGATAGCATGTTTGGACTTCATGCAAAAACAATTAATTCAACACAAATTTGGAAAAACATCTAGCTATGTCTCAATCAAAATTAGTGGTTGGTACCTAGGGACAAAAGCAAATAGACATAATACTCAGCAACATCGTCTTATAGCTTGCCTCAGTATGGTTCAGCAAGCAGTGACAATCTTCGTCAATTGGACAGCGGTTTGGTCAGCAAGGCATCGGAATTCAGCATTAAACTTCAGGAAAGAAATGTCTCAAGAACAGACATACAGAATGTCGCTTCTAGGCAACTAAGTTAAGGAAAAATAAGCATGTCCCCTCTCGGGACGGTCAAGAAAATAATGGCGCATCTCCTCTCGGTGCAGTTTGGCTAAGTTAGATTTCCTAAAACTACTTCCCACGTTGCTATTGGCCAAAGAATCGTACGTTTATGTTTAGTCCAATGAAAGTAGAACCCCAAATCTAAGTTTTTACTAGTACACAGTTCACATGTAGATGATTGGCTCTTCTTCTCCTGTTCCCGTAGTTGGACTTTGTCAGGTATCAATATTGTATCAGCTTATACTCCAGTCAGTGCATCCATTGTCTTCTCCTGGGAAGGTTGTCTTTACACACACAAAGTTATACAATGTTTCCCTAGTACAGCATATTCTAGCAAGCAGTTCTCATGAGAAAGAATTCTAGTTACTAGCATTTAGTCAACGCGGTGGAAAATTACAATTTAATTCTTTAAGCAGCCATTTTATAATTCACCTAAGAAATGCAGCTTGACATGAGGCCGTGCAACTAGCCCAAAGACCTTGCTAAAGTAAGGCCTACAATTAACAAAGCAAATAACCTTTATTATGACATACTACTACATTAACCCAAACATAAGCTCAACATTTTACATTAATAAGCTATTTATAAGTACACTTCGTGAATATTGACGGTCACTCAAGTAGGCGCAATTTCAAATGCGTGCATTACTTCTCTATGTTAACTCATTTTCTATGCAAATTGAACACTCAGAATACATTAGTAAAAATTCAGCGTTAACACCCACTGGCTGTCATGTCCAAGCTCTGAAGGTTGCCATTTGGCTGCCAGAGTAATAATGACCAGGACGGTTATTTGGGTTGGTCCCTCTTTGAAAACCTGTGCTGAGGACTGTGTTGTAAGGCAGTTTTTGTTCCACCCATGATGCGGTTGGATGAAAAATCTAGCCATCAGTAGGTTGTTGGTAGAAGGCTACTAAGGATACTAAGGAGTTTGTTTTAGCAACAAACAACAGGTTTAAAGTTTTGGGGATGGACGCTGTGGACTGACTCTCTTGCCCCTCGGTCACAACATCAATGGGTGGGGGCCAGCCTGTGTTATCACCTTGTGGACTATTGTCAACGTGCAATTTTTTCAGTCTCTTTGAAAAAGCTAAAAAACTAGCAACAGCAAAAGATGTTTAAACATCTGCAAGTAACTCTAAAAACATAAGAGCGGACCTCACTTGTACAAAAAGGGTAGATCTCAATAAGGGAGATAGAAACATTCTCCGTGGAATCTCATAGTGGCTGCAAACAAAAGTGCAACAAATCTTGTGGAGAACAAGTACAGGGGCCCAAGTTGTTGCTCCATGAGACAGGTTTTGGATGTGCCAATAACATATGAAAATGGTTGAACCTGAACCTTTTTAGGAAATTAACCTTATATAACAAATAGGGCTCAATAATAGGTCCAGGCACAAGCAAGGTATGGGCACGAACCATAGGTTTATTCAACTCTATTGCTTCCCTCTCAGATTTTCTCCACAGTAAAAATTCTTCCGGGTCTGGATAATATCACCCTTCAAAATAGAGGAAGGTGAATCAAACAAAGCAGGCCTGCCTAATTAAGCAAAGTTATCTTTGATGTACTTCAACCAACTGATCTGTGAACAACCATGAAAATTCAGGCAATCCTGTATAATCTCCCTACCTAGGTGATTTTCAGCCCGTACCCAGATGGTCAGCCACCTAATCAGTGGACAAAGGGCAATCAAATCTGATAAGAATGGTAACCCTAACTGCTCATGGGCCATAAATGCAGGTGTGTGACTGGGACAGCTAATAAGTGCCTGCAAAAACCATTTTCGACCACTTGTAAATCCTTAGCATTAATATAACCCGAGATGTCACTACCGTATATATATCCACATTGACAGACTTTGTTTGGTAAATCTTTAGCAGAGCCCCAAGTGTCTTACTTTCTATTTTTGCTGAGAAGGAATGGTTTTAGACAGGACTAACTTAATTGCCTTCACTAATGGCCCCCACATAAACCGGGCATCAAAGACAGCACCCAAACACGTATATGTATGAATCCTAGACAACCTATTACTCTGTACATAAAAGGATCTTGACCTGGTCTTTTTAGGGCCTATTACTATCAGCTGGGATTTCACATGATTAGTACAACGGTCTAAACTATTCATACTCAACAAAGCCAACAAGTAATGACTGAAACCCTAGTGCAGTCCTGGCCAGAAGAACAGCGTTGTCTGCGTACAAAAGTGCAGGGATCAAACAAGAACCTATAGGTGGGCAATCTACAGGCTTATCAAGTAGCCTGGCCCTCAAGTCATTCCCATACAATGTGCACAAAAACAGGGCCAATATACAACCTTGTTGTACACTACTCTGCAGTCTAAATGAGGTGGTGCAGGCCCCGTCCATATTGTAACAAACTACCACCCTCAAACCCTTCTGAAGGTCTACAAGAAAATCCTGAATAGCCGTATCCATGTCCTTGTCCAAAAGAATCTGCGAACTGCGTTTTAGCACAAGCAAATGTGCATGTATAGATTTGCTCATGTGATAATCTGTTGAGCGTTTACAAGTTCACCTTCCGTCCAACCACTTTTTTCCCAATCATTGAAGAAGCTTTATTTCTGCTCTTCTCAAGAGTACATTTCCAACCTTTCTCAATATGGGAAAAGATTAGATAAAAGATGGTGAAAACCCCTAAAACATGAAGTTAGTATGTTTGCACAGACTCCAAAGTGCATTCCAACCCTGAAACTATTGCTTAATGCTACTTCCAGGCCTAGTATGTAGATCTGTGGAAAGGTGGCAAAATGAGGGACGTGCTAGAATTCAACCCCTACTGTAGTATGAGCCATGGCATAATCAGAGAGGCTATTATCAGAGCTCGTCTATAATGAGATTGCTTCCATAACTTATCGGTGCACTGTGTGGCACTAAAGGGACAAGTGGATTTTTTTTGCAGGACAAGTAGATTTATGAGGCAACCTGTCACAGGAACAAGTAGATATTTTATTAAAATCCACACCCTTGAGATCACTTGTTTAAATAATGTGTGTGATTGATCGAGGGTCTGTTTATGTCTGTGATGGTTGGGTTGTTTTCTTGTGTTTTTTATATGGAAATGTTGTGTATTGTATGTTTTTACAGAACTTTAAGGAACTTGTACAGATCAAACAAAGTCATTTTGACTGGCTGTCTTTTCCTGAGAGTAAGGATTTTGCTAATAGGTTTGTCGGGGTGCCCCACTTCTCAACAAACCCTGTTTGATTCTTTGGAATAAGGCCCCTAAACACCACCCATTGTCACAATCCTTCAAGAGCAAGCTTGCAGAGAATTTTGCTTTGTTGTCCAGAAGAGCTATTAGCTTGTAATTGCTGGGGCCGGATTTTGACGTATTCATTTAGCAGTTTTGCAACACAAATAAACATGGAACAAGAATTATTTTATTGTTTTATTTTTATTTTCAATATTTTACACTAATCTCTAAAATTGCAAATGATACTCATTTGAATAAATTGGATCTCAAAGAGATATTATTCCTAAATGAAGTAGACCTAGGGCCTCATTATGACTTTGGCTGCCCTAAAAGCGGGCCGCCAAAGCCGTAGGGAGGATGCCACGTCGTACCGGTGGTGTCCCCAAAGAGTGTATTACAATGTTCCTGCCGGGTTGACATGCGTAAACATTGTAATATGTGTTCCTGCCGGGCTGACTGGTGGGAACAGTGCTACGATATTGGCCTCGGCTCCTATAAGGGAGCTGAGGCCAGTGCTTAATTTGTGCTTGTTGTTTCCGGTGCTGAGCACGGGCACTTATTTTTGAGGGCCGGGGCTTATTCTTCTGCCTCAAGCATTTGCTGTAAGCAAAAGACACATATGGGAAAGACGGATGAAGGGAAAAACGAAAAAGCGCCACAAAGGGAGAAAGTAGAAAGCTGCAAGAGTGAGCTGAAGGGTCAGGGAGTGGCTTTATGTGGATTGAAGAGGCCCAAGATGGCTTCAGGATTACGCTGCCTCAATGTTCCGTGTTCAGCCATTTAATTGCAGCAACCGCGTGTTTAAGAGGAGGGCTTTGGACACCGGCACCTTTTTATTTACAAATTAAGCACTGGCTGAGGCCAATACTGTAGCACTCCAGCACTCATTGAATGCACACTGTCTGCAGTGCTCTGCAGACAGTGCGCATTCCGAGGGTACTGAGCTGGGGGCCAGTGCACTTCCCATGCCATGTTTTGCAGAAGTGTTTGTATTAAAGTCTCTGATATTTCACATTCTGCATCACAGATACATTCCACTTCAGTGGGTCACCATTTTGCCTGCTCAAGCTGGAGCTAAGCAATAATGGCAGTTTCCCTAGCCCGTGCTGAAAAAAATCAAGCATTTATTAAATACAATGATATGTCCATTTTATAGTAATTTACATAAAATTGAGCACTCTGAAGCACAAATATCAGAAAGAACCTATGGTGCCAAAAAAATGGCTGTAATACTAAGGATACATCTTTTTATGTCTGACTACTAAGCTCTCTCACATATTCCATACCATAACCATACATAGAATGGGCTTTGGGTCATCCCACTTCAGTCACTCTTCAGTCACTGGTTGCTTTGAGTCACGCCTCTTCAGCCATAGTTTGATAGTAGTTTCTTTTACATTAGCATCATCCCATTGCTGTACCGAGAGTTAAACATCCATTTTCCAGCTTTTTGCTTCAAAGAAGGTAGTCCAGGTTCATATTTGCAGCTGATATGCTCCACGTTGAGGCTGAAAGGGGCACTAGATAAACTACTCCAGATGCTGCTGGAGTCTTCCAATCAGATACTCACTCGGACATAGCAGGGGGACAAGGTGCAAGCGCTAGTGGGCAAACATTCAGTTGAGGCATAGGAAATAAAAACAATGCGCTGATCACAATCCATTCATTTAAGATAAGTGCCAACCTGAGTGACAGGGCTACCCTTACATTCTAATTATGACAGTCCATCCGCTGCAGTCAGTCCATAATGCTTGGGACATTTTAAGAACTTTAGGGGCCCTGGGCCAAACGTATTTTGGGGGCCCTGGTTGGATCAGCTTTGAATTAACTATCCCATTTCAGCACTTTCAAGCCCTCTTTGGCCAGGTCACTGACAGTGCACAGGCACTCTAGTCCCATTTCTAATTGTGTTTACATCTTATATTCAGGGATAGTGGCATATGTTTTCAATAATATAACATAGCAGTAGCTCACTAATATTATTGCAAATAATCTCTATGACCCCTTCTCAAAAGAAACTTATATTATGGCCGTTGCATGAAACAAACACAACATTTCTCTTTAAAGTGTAGGAATAGACTATCACCCACCACCCGACATTAAAACCAAATTAAAGGAAATGGGTATTTAAACCAATCTGTTTAAGAATGAATCAAGGTAATCTGGGCAAGATACGGCAGAACAGAGCTGGCTCTATCAGGATGCCCCCTGAAAGACTAGGGCCCTGAGCCAAAGCCCACTGTGCCCATACCTTAAAACGTTTCTGCATAATGCAAAGGTCGGATAAGCTCAAGTTATGAGCTATATGTTATAAAATGCATTTGCCAGTAACTGCTAGGGGCTCTGTTGCCAGAATGGAGCTATCGGCATTGACTGAGTGGCGCCAGTTGCCATGGCTTATGCTGGCGCATGCAGGCCATACTGTCATGTGGCTTCCCTCTAGTCTGCCAGCTCCCCACTCAGACTGTGCCAAATAATTAATGATTAATGCTGGTTTCTCCAGAGGTATGAGGGGCAGCCTTGTGACTTGATGCAGCGAGGCCACACCCATCCACTCTCACCAAAGATCTAGCACGGTATAGAGAAAAAAGTACAGGTGTGGTAATTGAATGCTATGGAAGATGTTCAGTTGGAGAGCTAAACAGCTCTAGGTAAGTAATTAGACAATAACGTTGTTGAGAAAGACACACTAAAATTCCATTGTGGTACTTATATACACAAAAACAATATGAGCCCCTATATTATAAAACAGCCTCTATACATTGGTGGGGAGGATTGGCTATAAGGATTTTTTTTATGTTGTTTATGTAAACATTACAACAGAGGAAAGCAAAGCAAAGAGGCAGAGAAGCCCAAGCATGGTAGAGAGCGGGGACCTCATGGTCTTCTTGTTCACCACCCGCATCTTCATGGGTGCCACTACCCGGTCCCACTTGGTCAGGATAGCATTCCGTGCTCCGTCCCACTTCCCTGGACCAGTCAGTCGGTACTGTGGTGATGTGCAAGCGCTGAAGGAGACTTTCAGTGCCAGTCTGGGATCACTCAGAAGGAGATTGAAGAAACTGGGCTTCACACCGATCTCTGAAGCAAGCTCGTCAATGTACTCGATGAAATCGATCTGAAAGGCTCTGTCCTCGATGGTCCCATACCTTAATGAAAGAACAAGGCATGTATCAAAAGCAGTAACAGTTACTTGAGGTTTTGTATGGTTAACCCTGACTAGTAAGAATATGTCTAATGCTCTGTCAGTTATGAGGTAGAAATGTCCAGTTGGGTTCTGGGTAATAGAGGCAGCCACGATCGATCCCTTTCACAAAGCTTTTTGTTTCAGACTCCAGCTCTCCACAGCAAGTCTCATTAAGATGACTGAGAATACTTCTAATAGTTTCACCTCTTGCCTTAGTCACAGCAATGCAAAGGGTCACTTGCTATTGAATGTTAATTAGTGGAACTGAGGGCAATTAATCCATGTCTACTGAGTAGATATTGAACACAGTTGTGGTCTATTGATATGCAGTAACTCCATGAGTGTCACACAGTAGGTCTCGTAAATGCCGAGACTCTGTGTGTGTGTGTGTGTGTGTGTGTGTGTGTATGTGTATATATATATATATATATATTTATTTATATGTATGTAGATTTGTTGGTAAAGTGTAAATTAGGAGCTAGGTAAGAGTCATAGCAAGCCTGAGCAGCGCATTGTAACAGTGACAAAAGGTGGGATACATCACTCTGGAAATGCTCGCACTTAGGAAATGGAGGCATGGAAGAACATTACGTCCATAAAAGGACAAAGTACAGGAGCAGAAACAAAACGTAGCCGTACATTGTGAGCAATAGTAAAGGTAAAGTACATGTGATACAAGGTTAAGATAAAAAATCACATATAAAGTCGATCAGTATTACATAGAGTGTGGGAATTTGCTATTTAAGCAAGAACTATGGGATAAGTCACACTTGCAACATAAGAGATTTGTAAGGCAGCTACAAAATGGAACAATGAGAATTCAAGGCAAACAAGCAAAGGCAAAACAAACAACGTTAAAAATGGTACTTGTTGGAGGTCCAAGGCAGGGACCAAGTTAACTGATCAAGGCCACCACGAGCAGGGTGTCCCACAAGCTGCTTCCATTAAGTAACAAAGTTGTTCAGTACAGGAGTAAGACATGATAGTGGCCTAAAATGGAGGTGTACTTCAAAGGCTTTGTGTGACCACGAGTAGTGTGTCTACTCATCCACTCACACTCACTTGCAGTTACTTTCACTCACTCATACTCCATTACTGAAACTGACTGTCCCTAATGCTCAATCACTACCTGTTACTGACTCTCACTCACTCACTTTCACTCACACACATGCTCACACATACAGAGATGAAGGACCCCCACATACACACACTCTCTCTTGCTTACAAACACTTGCCCGCAAACATGTACACAACATACATTCAAAAACATTGCTGTTTGCCTTAGCTTCCACAAAATGTCGTTCCAGTTACTGGTGCTCCATTTTTTATCATATTAATAGTGAGTAATAAGTTATTATTCACTATTAGTCGAACTAAAATAAGTTGTAAACAAGAGGGGTTGAGCACCAATGACCAAAAAAGCAAGCTGTCCCTGTGTTTTTGGCACTGATTTTGCACCTCTGAGGCCTGGATCACAAAACTAATGCCAGGGGTCCAAGGGACAAGCCAGTGGTAGCAACTGTGACCCCTGGCGACCTCTCAATGACGTCCTTGCTCTTCTGCCTCTGCTGTTGGAATTATTTGATCTGTTGGCCCATCTAAAACTGGGCTGCCAGTTTGAATTGGCACTTGTTCCTGCCATGGAACAAAATGGGAGGCATGATGGAAATGGCAAGTGATAAGAAATTTGTTCCTGATGCTCAGTGAGAAAAACTCCCTATGAAACAGGAACATTTTTTGTTCTGTAAAGTGAAACTTCACTTTGGAGGTTTAGTCATGCAGAACAGAAAGAATGCCAAGAGGGCTGATTCAACATGGCATCCTGCTTGGCCTTCAGCTCTGCCTTAAGTACAAACACTGCTCTGGCCAATGCACATAAGGTGATGAAATCCATTCTAGGCATGTAGAGAAGTAGAGATCTCATGATAATATGCCAGAGGAAACTAAGGTGGCTGGGATTAGACCAGGGCCTTTTCTGACCCAGTAGGCTGATGGGCCACCTGCCAAAGTCAGAATAAGGTCTACCTGTGCAGAAGAAGCCTGCTAAAAAATAACAGAAGCTGCAAAGTGAATGTGGATTACCCGGTCTAGATTCTCAGGTATTGGGTAAAAATCCGAGGATACAAAGGGTGTTGTGATGCCTTCACCTGGGAAATCTGGACGAGCTTCTGTGCATTGGTAGAAATACCTAAACAGGTCATAGAGATGTAGAAGGTGACGTCTCCCTATCGACCAGGGCCACAAATATTGTGCATTGTTCCTTTCAAGAGGAGTGCGAATGAACAGATTCTGGAGAAGGATAAAAGGGGACTCTTCACAACACTTGCGTTGTTTATTTTAAAGGGAAGTTAAGCTGACGTGTAGATTGACTGAAGAGCAACAACTCTACTAGCATCAAATCCACTTGCAACATTTTGAGCCATTCTAGAAGAGCCAGTTTATTGAATGGGAAAATGGATAGATATGTTTAATGCTGAAGAGTATTTTCCACACAGGAAGATATTAATCTTAGGACCTCATTTAATGTGAAATGAAAATCGTCCAATTTCTAGAGGAAACTATATATATGAAGTACCATTCAGAAACAGAATTACCTCTGCCTTACGGATATTATTGCATTAGTATTTTAGCCAGTGGATTTCATTCTATTTAAAGTTACTTCCAGAAATTAGAGGACTTTCAGTTCCCTCCAAGCTCTAAACAGGCCATTAGTATACGAGCAGAATGTTTAAACCAGTGTTAGCATTTGCTTGAAAATTAGCCAGGGAAGTTAGATGTATTTGATAATGCTATGAAACAAATGGAGGCACAATTTGGGGAAAATGTAAATTTGGTGTTGCAAATGCATACATTGCTGTTACTAGCTCCACCGATTTCACAGAAGCTTTGTCAAGCGGGTGCCATGTTTCATATGCCCATTTGGCAAAGTTGCTCTTTTTTTCAAGGAAAAAAAACTCCAAAAGCGGTTTTTATTTCTTGAAAACAAAAAATAATTATCCTTACACACAGGGAGCAGGCATACATTGTTGTTACTAGCTCCACCAATATCACAGAGGCTTTGTCAAGAGGGTGCCATGTTTCATATGCCCATTTGGCAAAGTTGCTCATGTTTTCAAGAAACAAAACTCCAAAAGCGGGTTTTATTTCTTGAAAACAAAAAATAATTATCCTTACACACAGGGAGCTTCTTCCTTGAATATGGGGACCATTGTACATTTATACATAAGTAAAATGGCATGAAGTCCCAGTGATGGACGAGCTCTCAGGTCAAAGGTTTATGTCAATGAAGGCTTCAACCGCATAAACAGAACACTATCCCAACTCCAAATAGAGTGAGGGGAGCTGCAAATTTGGAAGCGTGTGAACACAACTCTTGGGGTGGAAAAGACTCCTGAGTGGCCCTGGAGAGCATGGACTACTCCTTTGAGTTCCCCATAGCATTATTCATTATTCTATTGGCTGTTGGTTGGGGATGATTTTGGTTACAGCACACATGACAATCATGTGTGCACTGCTGGTCCATGCACTCCAGAGACAGCCCTTGGGGTCTGGAGAGGCACACAGGCACACCATGTAGACCTCCCTTGTCTAAAGACTATGATAGTGGAAGGACAGGCCTTTTTACCTGCCATCTCCCAAAAACAGTTGCCCACTAACCTCTCCTGTGTAAGTATATTGTTCTTTTAATTCCCTGCTACTTGGTTCATGGTAGAAAGTGGTAAAAGGTGCTTGGAGCATGTGTACTACAGGTGGCTGCAATGGAATCCATTTTGATTTACTGCAATGACATGGTACATAAAATGGAGGCTGGAGAGAGCTCAGACAACATTGTGGATTGCAGGGCATCTGCCAAACGTTTATGAAGTCCTTTGTAGTAGACCACATTCTAAGATGTGGAGAATAGTAGAGACTGCCTTTAAAGCATAGGGAATACCTCTGCCTGTTGTGCCACATAGTTGCCTGGAAGTATTACCCTAAAAAGGTTGAAAGTTCATTAAAAGAGGCAGTATCTCCTTCTTTTGTGGCCTCAAAACCAGTCCCAGGATGCTTGTTTCTGGTCCAGGGAGGAACTGGCTTGGCAGTTTGGGCTGTACTGTTCCCATGGGGAACAGGGCAAAGGCTGAGTTGCATATGGCATGGTCCAAACTGGGGTAGCATGGTGGGCAAAAGAACGATGGATGAAACCCAGATCTGTGACTGGGGGTGAGTGTTTGAAAGCTTTCAGCACTCCGTCCATCATCCTTTTGTGTTGCTAGAGTAGTAGAGGCTGCCTTTAAAGCATATTAAATCCCCCTGCCTGTTGTGCAACATAGTTGCCAGGAAGTATTACCCTAAACAGGTTGAGGGTTCATTAAATGGGGTACCATCCCCTTCTTTTGTGGCCTTGTTTTGGGTCTCCCCTTATAAGGGGCTCCGAACTCCACCCACCTTTCTCCTGACACTGTAGGGGGAAGACTATGGTTGGACTAATCTGGAAGGAATACGTAAAAGGCAAGGACTGCCTAACACTCGTGCTAGAGGGGGACAACAGTACACCAGTCTACTTTTTTTATTAACCAGAATCTGGAGTGCCACAATAGTGGAAATCAAAAAAATTGACAGTGCTGCAGGGTTGGGGCCATAGACTGCCAAATCTAATTTTTACAGGTTAGGAACTTGGAACTTCCACAACCTGCCAGAAGAACGAGACCTAACTTGAGACTACCTTGCAAGAAGGCGAGGCTCTCCAGGAATGGATAGCTGCAAGGAGCTGTGGCAAGAGGAGCAGAACACAGACTGTTGCAATCCAGTGAAGGATCTACACTGCCAGTACATTTGGTGAGGTTTTGAAACTGTGGAGATCCCAGAAGCACCTGTGACAGCCTGTTGCCTACAAAAATTAGGTTACACGGTTTCTCCCAAGGACCACAAGGTTTCTGTAACTGACTAAGGTAGTGAGGAACATGACTGTACTTCACCAGTCATACTAGAAGACAAACTGCTATGAGAAGTTGTGAGAAAACAGGACTAATTGTAGAGGCCCTAACTTTTTGCCCCCTTTTTTCACTTTTTGCTGGTGTTTTCCTGACTCTGATGGTGCCCTGGGTAATGCTAACTAGTCCCAGGGCCTGTGCTCTGTGTAAAATGAAAATTAGGCTAATTATAATTGGCTATGTCAACCTACCTATAAGTCCCGAGTATATGTTAGGGCATGTAGGTTTTGGGACCCCAGCATAGGTAATGCACCCATCGGATGCACTGCTGAGGTGCCCAGGGTCATTTTAAAGGCAGGCCTGCCTTGCTGGCTGCTTTTAAATTAAAGTAATATCTAAATTCGACTTTGTAATTAAAAGTACCTCCAAAGTCTTAAACTACCTTATTTTTACATATAAGGCACCCCTATGGCGTGCCTTTTGTGCCCCTAGGGTTGTGTGCCTTGTAATTATAAACAGGAACCTCATAAAATAGTTTTATAAGCCCTGGTGAGGTAAAACAGCTACATTTGTTTTTCCCTCATTGTAGTGAAATGCCTCTATAGGCTACAATGGGGAGACTTTATTTTAATTTACAAAGTCCCCTTCAGTGACAGATACCACAGGTTTGGTATCAAATTAATTGTTATGATAAATCCCACAACTTACTATTGATGAGGTCTGAAGTGGCCTGGGCTGAACACAAAGGATGTGCCTGGGGGAGGAGATCTGCTTCAGCAGATGGTGAAACAGGATGGGAGGAGTGAAGCCAAACTGGTCTTTAAGGGCAGGGAAGGACATTTTGAGCAGCTCAGGACCTCCCCCACTTCCTGCAACCCAAGACAATTAGGTGCCCTCTTGATTAGATTAGGGGAGGGCATGAGAGGGGTGTGTTTAGGATTTTTATCCACACCAGTGGGTGGCTCAACCAGATCTAACCTCCAAAAAATCACTTTTATCCATGTTGGATTTTTGAAGAATGTTGCTACTTGGGATTGATTTTTGTCACACTTCCCAGGAAGTGGTCATCAAAGGGGGAATGAGTCTGGCTGTGATTGGACAACCAGGACCCATCTAGATTTCCTAATTCTTGGGACCTTCAAAAGGTACCCCAAAACTGATCTAAGGGGTCTAGTAGGATGGTAGCGCAACAATATGCCTCTCAGATTCTGCGGGCCTTTATCATGAATCAGTTTATGCACTAAGCTTAGGGTTTTAAACTTTATTCTTGCATCAAAAGGTAGCAAATGCAGTGTTTTCAGTGCTGATTCTGTTTTAGAGATTTTCAATGATATTCTGGCTGCTGCATTCTGTACTACATGCCGCTTTTTCATAAGATATTTTGGAGAGCCTAAGCATAGAGAGTTTCCATAGTCCAGACGCAAAATTATTAGAGCCTGTACCACTGTCCTTCTCAAGTGTATGGGAGTAGGTTAATGATTTTCCTTATTGTCCTTAATATGCCAAAACAATTATGGGCCACCTTTATTGCCTGTGCATCCATCGCAAGGGCATTACCCATCCACAGGCCTAGATTTTTATGAGGGGTTTAGAAGTGGGGGGGTCACCCAAACAATCAGACCATCCTAAATCCATGCTTGCGTGAGGATTATTTCCCAGAATCATCACTTCAGTTTTCTCTCCATTAGGATTAAGGCAGCAGTTTGCCATCCACTTGGCCATGTCCTCTAAGCTTAAGGCTAACTGCCAGCTGACCAGGTCTTTCCCTTTTGCAAATGATATCACCAGTTGGGTATCATCTGCCTATGATACAATGGATAATCCATGCTCAATCACAATGTTGGCTAAAGGTCTTAGATATGTATTAAAAATGTGGGGCTAGGAGTGGATCCCTGAGGTAATCCACACATGGAGGCCATCATATCTGAAAAGCACAAATTTTCCATCACTTGAAAAGTTAGTTCTTCTGAAAAAAAGATTGCATCCATTTCAACGCTTTATCTTTGACACCTATCTCTTTTAGTCTGTTAGATAAAATCTTATGGTCCACAGTATCAAATTGTGCATTTAAATTTAACAGAATATTAGCGGCTGCTCCTCCTTGGTCCAGAATTCATTTAAGTTCCTCTGTGACCGCCGGTAATGCTGATTCTGTACTATGCTGAGCTCTAAAACCCATCTGCGACGAATGTAGGAGTCTGTTTCCTTCCAGATGGTTAGATAAGTTCTGGTTAACATGTTTCTCCAGAATCTATTCTAAAACCCGAAAAAGTGAAATAGGGCAGTAATTTTTGGTATCTAATGGATCTAGATGAGGTGTTATTTTAGCAGTGGTCTAATAACTGCATGTTTCCATCTAATGGGCACTGTTCCCAGCTGTAGAGGCCTATTTAAGATTTTTGTAATACTTACAAGGAGTATACGCACACATTCCCCTAAGATCTGTGGATGGGCTGGGTCCAAGGGCGACCCAGATTTTACTGTTCTCATAATTTCCTGTACCCTCTCCTCTACCAACTCAGGGATTGTATTAAGTGAAGTAATGTTTGAAGATGATTCCTGGTTTAATATTTGCTGAGTACGATCTTCCCATTTACCCAAGAGAGAGCTATAGATTTTTACGACCTTTTATTGAAAGAAGGTCACTAATTCATTACATCTAGCTATTGTCGGTGGTGGAAGAAACGTGCCTAACTTGTCTGCATTCAGTGCCATCACAATCTTAAAAAGTTCTATTTTGCCTGTGCCATTTTCAATTCTTTTTGATAATGTTTTATTGCTGTTTTTTTTTTCAGCTGGGGACAGTATGATTTCCTCCATGTCCTTTCTAATTCTTTACAGTTTTTCATCACAGATGCCAGATGGGGGTTGAACCAGGATGTGGTTTTAACTTGCCCTTTATCTTTAATAAAATTGATTGTGATACATTTGTCCAGAGAGCACATAATTCATTCTTCTGAATTGTTATATATGTCCTCTAGGTTTAAGTCCTCTTTTAACAGAGACTGAGGTCTTAGCAACATCTTCTCCCAATCTTTCCCTGATAATTTTCCCCATTTCACCCCATTTTAGACATAGATCTAGTCAGTTCCATTCCTGAACCTTTCTCTAGGGAGAACTGAGTAAGATGATGATCTGTCCACTGTTGTGGTATTACCTTATTTATTTGGACTTTTGGGTTGTTACAAAAAATGGGGTCGAAAAGATGGCCTTTCTCATGTGTAGAGATCTAAATTTTTAGGTTCAGCTGTATGGTCCCAAGATCATGTTTTAAACTTGTTGCTGTTGCATTATTTTCATCTTCTAGATGTAAGTTAAAATCCCCTAATACTGAAATTTTTGCTTAAATTATTGGACACTATTGCAGCCGGTAACTCTTCCATGAATTGTATACTGGAGCCCGGGGGTCTGTAAATCAGTACACCTGAGAAAGTGCAAGTGCTGTATAGAAATATATTAAATTAAAAGTTTTCACAATTGGGGATCTCAAGTGGTAATATAGAGGACCTTAATTCCTCTTTTAATATTATTGCAATCCTGTGGTATTCTGTTTGTTGGGGAAACATTTATGTATGCAAATTGTAATTCAAGGTTCAGGTAATTATATCTTGTCCCTTTACGCTTCGTTTATTTATGTTATGTGAAATGGTATATTCCTGCTCTCCCTGCTCTTAGAACGGTACTGCCTGGAATGTGGGGATTGGAGGCAGTTAAAGAAGGAGCTGAGCAGGAGCGGCTGGGGTCTTTCATTATTCCGGAATTGAACAAATAAACACGTGTTTTACTTTTTGAATTGGTATTTTTCTTATGGATTTACTTCATTTTGGCGACAAGGGACTTTTTGACCCCAGGACCTGCTCTCATCTGAGCTTTTAAACCAGAGCTATTCATGCTGTTCGACATTGCTGGTTTCCTAGGCAACGGCTGAAGCTGAAGGGATTTCCTCTCGTAAGGCCGTTAGAACTGAAGGATCTGTGTTTACTTTAGGACGTCGGGTCTTTGCCCTTTGCCTATTTATTGACAGAGCAGGAGAAGGAATTCGGATGAGTTTCATTTCATCTTGGCCACCTGCCAATATTTACTTTGAAGCTTAACGAGCATTGTGCTATCCCTGCTTCAAACAGAATTAGCTCATTGGAGCTCGGTATTGATTTTGGCTGCCTGTCAACAAAAGAGTGTTCAACTGAAACTATCCAAAGAAAGGATTTAACCCGTGTGATGTTGTTTTGGCTCCCAGCCAATGTTTACATTTCACAGTTAGGATGCCTGCCAACATGAGTCTTGAAGTGTTCAGCTGAACTTGATAATTACCTTGCTTCATTGTGTTTAAGAAAAGTTGGGTATTTATCTTGGCTTTGGGCCAATGCTTCTATCTCAGCATTAAGGTTTTGTTGCTAGGCAACGCACAAGCTTTAGCAACCTCGCTAGCAAGTGCTGTAAGACACTATTTTTTTTTTTCTCTTTGTTTTCTACTATGTATTCTTTTGATATGCTCTGCTTTGTTACACATGATTATTAACATTTAAGGCAGTTTTACATTGCAAAGGGTTGCATTTAAGTAAGAGTATATCTGAGAGAATGCAGAATATAACACTGCCTCCCTTTTTCTTGTCTTTACCTGGTGATCCACCTATACCATGGAGTAAATGGAAAAAGGTTTTTCTTACATACATTCGAGTTTGTGGCAGCAATTTATCTGCAGACCGGAAAACTTCTATTCTCCAACATTGTCTGGGTGCAGAAGGTCAGGAGATTTTGGAGAATTTACCGGTAATTGATTCACCAGATGGAGCGGAAGGCGACACAAATTTGAATGCTTTGAATTAACTTTGCTCAGGTTGGATAGACATTATCTCCCTAAAGTGTCCATTATCTTACAAAGGTACTACTTTGGTAAATGTAAGCAAAGTGAAACTGAGACAGTGGAGGATTTTGTGACTGCTTTGCGTAAATTGGCTGCCCAATGTAAATTTGGTGACACTTTGGAGGAGCGCATTAGGGACCAATTTATGCTGGAATGTAAGAGCGACAAGATTAGAGAAGCCTTGTGGTCCAAAGGTGATCCAGATTTGGATGAAGTTATACTGGTGGCAAAACAAATTGAACATTCTGAACTTTGCATGGAAAACTTAAGAAAATCTAAAAATGCCTTGAGGGATATCCAGTTAGTTGAAACCAAGGTGGCAACAAAGAAACCGACTGGATCACTCAAATCTAAACTGTTATGCTATAGGTGTAATTCTTCATCACACTTAGCCAATAGCAAGGATTGTCCAGCAATTAACATGTTATGTAAAAAATGTGGTAAAAAAGGGCCTTTTGCTAGATGTTGCAAGTCAAGTGAGAAGAAAGTGGTGAAAGGGAATGAAATTGAGTATGCTTGCAGTGATGAAGAGGAAGAGAAGTCGTTTGTGTGACAGGTTGTTAATGATGTAAATTGTATTGCCAGGGTAAATTGTGATTATCCCATTGATGAGGTTGATGTAAATGGGATCAAGGTTTCCATGATGATGGATTCAGGCGCAAAGTTAACCCTGATTTCTGAGTCAGATTATTTGAAATACTTTGTCAACAATGTGACTCTTCTCCCTCTGGATGTTATGCCGTTTAGTTATGGTGGGAAACCTATTGAGTTAAGAGGGTACTTTGAGGCTAAGATCACGTTCAAGGGAAACGTAATTGAAGGAAAAATATATATTCCTGTTGTGGGTGACACGGTTTTGGGATGGCCTCATCAAAAATTACTTAATATTATATTGAATCCTAATGCTAACCCTCAAGTTCAAGTGCAGAAGGTATGTATGGAGGGTGAAGATCTCAAGAATGAATTTCCTGAGGTATTTTCCAACAAAATTGGGTGTGTTAAGGGCTACAAGCATCGCATTGTACTTGAGAAAGGAGCAATACCTGTAATGTGCAAAGTTAGAAGTATACCCTTTAGTGTAAGGGACAATGTGAGAAAGGAACTTCAGAGATTAGAATCAGAAAGTATCATTGAAAAAGTTGAGGCTGCGGAATGGATTGCACCCATTGTGGTTGCCTCTAAGGCCAATGGAGACATAAGATTGTTTGTGGACTTGCGCAATTTAAATAAGGCAGTAGTTGAAGACAGGTTTCCCTTACCCAACATAACTGAAATGATAAGTTCGTTAGGTAATGCTAGATTTTTCACTACTTTGGATCTCAGCTCGGCTTATCACCAGGTTCAGCTTTGTGAAGAATCTAAAGTGTTGACTTCCTTTATCACTCCTTTTGGTGTTTATAAATTCAACCAGATGCCGTTTGGTCTATGTTCTGCGGCTTCGGTCTTCCAAAGACTCATGAATGAGCTTCTTGGTGAGTTGCCTTTCGTGAAATGTTTTCAAGATGATGTTCTCATATTCTCCAGTACTCTTGAACAACACAGAACATCTGTGAGGAGTGTGCTCAACATTTTCCAGAACAAAGGTATAACTCTTAAAGGGGATAAGTGTAAGTTTAAAAAAAATGAAATCTCTTACCTTGGACACATGATTACTGCAGAAGGTGTAAAGCCGAAAGATGATTGAGTGAAATCTATTATCAAGCTTACTGTGCCTGAAAGTAAGTCTGATGTGCAAACGTTCTTGGGAATGGTGGAATATTATTCTAGGTTCATTCCTGATCTAGCTAAAAGAACTTGTGCTATCAGAAACTTACTTAAAAGTCGATCTGTATTCATGTGGGACTCAGAATGTCAAAGGGAATTTGACGACTTGAAAGAGAGCTTGTCATTGGCGCAATCCTTATATAGTTTCCAACCTGGCCTTCCGTGCTCTATCACTACGGATGCATCTGAGAAAGGGTTAGGTTGCGTTTTGAAACAACTTAGTGGTGATGAGAACAAAACCATTGCTTTTGCGTCAAGGAGTTTACGTGGAGCGGAGTATAAATATTCTACCATTGAAAAAGAGGCTTTGGCAATTTTTGGGGCTATAAAGAAATTCAAACAATTTCTGTGGGGAACTAAATTTGAGGTGTGCACTGATCACAAACCACTACGTGAGATTTTTGAGAAGAAGGGTTTGGATAATGTTTCAGGTCGTATTTGTAAATGGATTGTTGGCCTACAGGATTATTTTTTCGATGTAAAGTATGTGCCAGGTTGTGAGAATAAAGCTGCAGACTGTTTATCCAGACTCAGAAATAAAGGAGTGGGAGAAGATGACTTTGAAAGTTCCTGGTGGGTAGATGAGGAGGTAAAAGTATGTGCTGTAACGGATGGATGTGTTACTGAGGAAGAATGGAAACAAGGAGTGGATGATGATGTTGAACTTTCCCGTGTGAGAGATTTACTTTCTGTTGGTAAGGTTTTAGATAAAAGTGATGGTTTTGGTAAGATTTGGCATGAATTGTCCATTCAAAATGGAATTGTGTTAAGAGGGGAAAGGTTGATCCCGCCATGCAATTTGCCTGAACGTATTATGGATCTTGCTCACAGTGGTCATCATGGGATCTGCAAAACTAAAGAAAGACTTAGGGGAGTGTATTGGTGGCCAGGGATGGATTTATCTATCGAGAGATGGGTGTGAGATTGTGTGGAGTGTAATGTTGCAGATAAATCGTTGAAAGTCAGAACTCAACCCATGATACTCAAAAAAATTCCCAGTGAGGTGTGGGATTCTGTATCTATTGACATTTTGGGGCCTTTGAATTATAAATCTCATTCGAAGTATGTGGTGGTCCTCATGGATGAGTTATCTAGATGGCCGGAAGTCAAGATTGTCTCTGAGGTGTCTTCTTTGACTGTTTTAGAATTCCTCACTGAAGTATTTAGTAGAGAGGGTAATCCTAAGTCTATTTTGACCGATAATGGAGTTCAATTCACATCCAAACTTATGTGTGAGTTCTTGAGGAAAAGAGGGATTTTACACAAAAAGAGTGCATTATATCATCCAGAAACCAATGGCACGGTAGAACGCTTCAACAGAACATTAAAAGAGACTATCCAGTTAGCTAATCATTTAAATTGTGATTGGGAGTATATGGTGAAGAAGAAGGTTGAGGAATATAGGTTCACCCCTCACACTAGCACTGGTCAATCTCCGTTCATCATGTTCAGGAAACGTATACCTCACACTGTGATAAATTCACTGTGGGTTAAAAATTATACCAAGGAACATCTCAATTATGAGGGCAGGAGAGTTTCAGCAAGGAGTAAGCATTTGTCCTGTCAGGAGAAAAGAAAACTTGTGTATGATGCAAGAAAATCTATAAAGGAGATGCATTTTGGGGTAGGGGAGTTAGTTAAAGTCAAATTACCAGGGAGAACTTGTGGAGGGCAGTCTCACTTTAGTAGTCTTTAAAATTATTAAAGTCTATAAAGGAGCGGTTAAATTGGATGATGGACGTGTATGGAATCTCAATAGAATTGTAAAAATAAAATAATGTGTATATATTAATAGTTATTTGGGAATCTCAATAGGAATGTCAAAATAATATTATGTATATATGTTTATAGTTATTTGTTTGAAGGTGGTATTCTGTGGTATTCTGTTTGTTGGGGAAACATTTATGTATGCAAATTGTAATTCAAGGTTCAGGTAATTATATCTTGTCCCTTTACGCTTCGTTTATTTATGTTATGTGAAATGGTATCTTCCTGCTCTCCCTGCTCTTGGAACGGTACTGCCTGGAATGTGGGGATTGGAGGCAGTTAAAGAAGGAGCTGAGCAGGAGGGGCTGGGGTCTTTCATTATTCCGGACTTGAACAAATAAACAATTGTTTTACTTTTTGAATTGGTATTTCTCTTATGGATTTACTTCAAATCCCACCTCCTTTTTTAATCTATTCTGTCCTGTCTAATAAAATAGTAACCTGGTGGAAAAGCCAATTGTATATCAACCTCTGCACTCTCGTTTAGCCATGTTTCAGTGAGGAATAAGATATCTAGGTTTTCCTCCTCTAATAACAGTCTAATTTATATATTGTGGCCCTAGCAGGGATCTACAGTTCACTAACCCCAACCTCCAGCAGTTTTCCTCCTCCTTTCCTGTCCCTACCCTATTGTGCCCTTCCTAGGTGTGACCTGTTTTTCACAAAGGAAACCACAGTATGAGCACAATATCTCTTCCTGCATAACATCCAGTGGTTTACATATATGGGTCTTACTTGTTTGTCTAAAAGATAGGAGTTGTTGGGGGGTATAGCTTAGCAGATGGAGGGTACTTTGGGCAGCATTCCTAGCCCCTGGTCCCATTCAGGCATGGACAGGCACAAACGGGCTTGCCTTTGGCAAGCCCACTGCTCATGTCTGCTGTGCACCCGCGTCCTGGCTGCCATTAAATGGCCTGGTTTCCACACCACTAGAGCGCTGATCCCCTCGGCTGCTCTATGATTAAAGTAGCAAGTTTGAAGGCTGTTACATAATCTATGATTCCCACCTCCAGTCCCAGGCTCCTGTTAACTTTAAAAGGTAAGCAGCAATTCACAGGATAACAACATGTTAAAACATTAACAGCACATTTAAGCAAGTGATCTGCTTCTTATAAGAGCATAAAAACCTGTAAAATAGTGCAATTAGCAATTTTTGGCAGAGAAAGGTATCAAAATGATGAGGTAGCAGGTAGTACTTTCCTCACCTGCGGGCCCGCGTCCCAGCTGCCATTAAATGGCCTGTGGGCTGTTAGACTGTGGGGTAATTGTGCAACACTGCAATGCAAGAGAACCTGGGACTAGTTGAGGATTAAAGTTCTATCATTAAGTAAACAACACTGGTTTGGGGGAATTCAGGAAGAGAGTAACGGTTTGGAGAGAAGTTCTGGAACAAAGGGGAAGAGTCACAGACAACATGACGTAAGGACCAGTGTGACAACAGGAAAACTACAAGTTTGAGTCTTCCCAGTGAATATAAAAATTGCTGGATGAGGGTGTATTGTTGATGTGTATTGGAGAAAGAGACTGCTAGTAAGGCTCATTGATTTTTAAGATTTTTACTTTAAACAAATTTGTAAACCTACTTGGTACAAATGTGAAATGTTTCTGGAACTATGTGATTTACTCTTGGTTGTTGTGTGTGTGTTTGTATGTGGTTATTTTAGATGTGTCCTGAAAATAGTGTATTGGCCTTGTAGTATGATGTCGCTGATATGGAATGGAAAAATGCATGCGTGGAATATTGAAGATGTTATGTAATAGAAAGAAATGTTGGCTATAGCTCTTGGAGATGGCTGGGCAACTTGACCAGTGACACGTGTGCTTCCGGATCCTAGAGTAAGCATTTAAAGAGTTTCACCAGTTTATCTTTTCTTCCTTGCTAAGTTTCACATAATATTTAATATGGTATAAAGACATAAGATAAATGTAGGACCTCTGCTTTTAAAAAAGCATATCCAACATATATCAATTAGACACGTCAGAGGAAGCAAACCTGACATTAAGCACTTAAGGCAACAGTGGAATGAGAAAATTGGGAAGTCAGAACAGAAAGGGTTCAGGATGCCCAATGGTGCAGGTAAGATCATGAAGGAATACAACACTTAGGCCGGCTAAAAAGGGATAATAAAACCAAAGGGTCTAGGGCACTTAGGCAAGCAGAAATGTAGGACAGTTTAAGTCACTGAGGAGAAAAGATAAACATGGGAAGAAGGGACATTCAAATTAATAAAAACATATGGGGTCAGATCATTAAAGAGCTGCTTAAAATAAGGGGCAATAACACAAGAGAATACTAATAAAACATCATGAAATTATTGCTAGAAATATCACCAAGACTTGGGAAAATACGTTCCCCTTCTAGAGCATTTAGATATAGGAAAACGTAAGAGTTAAAAATCGACAAAGATATGGGAATTTGAACACTTACAATAATACAGTGGCATTTGTTAATAGAGACCTTGCTAACAAATTTCCCACATCTGCAATTAGTATGGTTACAGGCATCAGGTCAGTGATATATAATAAACTTCAGCTTTGCATACTGATGAGTGTTATTTTATTGCAACCATGGTTTAATTTAAAATCTGTGTTAGCTGCAAACCATTAGTTTACTTTGTATACCCAAAAGCATCATATAACATGCTATTCTGGTTTAGGCATATTGTATGAACCCTTAAAATGCTTTCCATGTTAAAAGAAATGAAAATAACATGTTTATTATCTAAAGAAATCTACTGCACTAGGTATCATCTAATTATTTTTTTAAGAGCACTTTTACAACTTAGAGGCTAATTTAGCACTCCTGGTAGTTGGGAAGGGAAAAGAAGAGAGCCAGAAGGTGTATTTCAATGCCATACATGATGGGGCATCAAGACCTGGTACCATCAAACTAAAGATGGTCCTTAAGATTGATTTACAGGTACCTAGCCGTAAACCAAGAAATGCTCTTCGTGGACCTTCAAGCAGTTATCTTGGAGTCTATGATGGAAAGATATGGAGTTTGAGGTTGGGAGCATCTCCATTCCTTATTGAACAATTATTACCTTTGTTTTATCACATTGCTCTTCTTAGTAATATCTTCCATGCATTTTTCCAGTGGAGGGAGCTTAATGTGCCCTAGAAAAGAGAAGCATATACTATAACTACACAGACACTTGAATCATGTTGCCATTTAGGGTATCTATTTTAATCGGCTAGCCTAAATTATGAGGAGAAGTTATTCTATAGTTAGAACATGCTTACACTTACATCACATTTGGTCCTGTAAGTAAGATAGGAGTGCATAAAATCTTCTGGAACATGGCGATCTGGGTCAAGACCCCTTAAATATATTCAAGAGTAGCCAATACATTTATGTTAATACATTTACCAGCCAAATATTAATATCATGGAGGCACAGTGTTTGGTTTTGTCAGACCAAAGTCAGCGAACACAAAGAGTACTTGTCCCATCATCTGGCTGTATGGGTCATAACCACAAGCAAATCTCAAATCCAGGATCTCTCAATATACATTGAAAAGTCACGTTTTGAGTGACTGACAACACAATGGTCTATGAATTGTTTGGTTTACAATAGACAACCCTCCAATGGCATTACTGACAACCTTACTAAGCTTAAGAGGGCCTTAAATATGTGGTAAGGACTCAGTCTCAGGGTGTCTGCATGATAGCCAAAATCCAATGGCACAACCAAACGGTAATTTTATGCTAAGTTCCAATAAGACATACGTATTAATAATAGGCCGTCTTGGGAAAATTGTACAAAATAATCATCCTTATATCAGGGCTGTTTGAATGCAAGCCAATAATAGGACTTACTCCACCAGACACTAGGGCCCTCTTTTTGACTTCCGTGGATGAAAAAACCAGTCCGTCAAAGTCCCGTGGTCAGTGACCTTCAGTGACCTTCCTGCGGCCCCTATTACAAGTTTCCCGCTGGCCCAGCGGGAAACAGCCCACAACATTGCTGCCGGCTCGTAATTGAGCCGGTGGCAATGTTGCGGTGCCTAGGGTGCAACAGCATCCATCGCACCTTTCACTATCTGCTAACCAGACAGTGAAAAGCGAAACAGGGCTGTCCAGGGGGCCCCTCCACTGCCCATGCCAAATGCATAGGCAGTGGGGCCCCCTGCACCCTGTCTCCGCCAGCTTTTACATGGTGGTGCAACTGCCATGTAAAAGCTGTGCTAGAGGGGGGTCGTAATCCCCATGGCGACGCTGCATGAAGCGCTGCCCTGCTGGATTAGGACCGCCGGTCCCTCCAGTGGAGGGAAACTGCAGGTGCTGGCGGTCCGACCATGGCCGAACCGCCACAGTCATAATGTGGTGGTCTGAACGCTGTCAAAGCAGTCGTGGTGAAGCAGACCTTTACCACCAGTCTGGCGGTCTTAGGACCGTCAGACTCTTAATGAAGGCCTAGGTGTCTGCAGCATTTTTATGAGAGCACCAGAAAGCAATCTTCCCAAAAATGCAGCCTCCGCTGGCTCTGCTGTTGAGCATGTGTGCTAGATGTGTGAATGCAGCCAAAAATGGTGTATTTTCAGTGGCACCTTCTCTTTGAAAATTTGTCATTTCAACCACAGCTGAAGACTACATACTAGTTTCCTTAACATTCTGGAAGAAATACCTAAGCATGAAAAGACGCCTTGTTACAGCAATGACAGCCATCTTTGAATTGAGCAGACGATGTGTGGCGGAGGTAATACTTCCACCAAACTGGCAGCTGGAACATTTACCAGATAAACTTAAATGAGACTCACAGTGTCTTCCATTTATTCTCCCATTTTGTCCTGCAAGCCACCGCAAGATTTATTTAAGGCTAACTTATAGAATATATCATGCAGGGTTTGTGTGCTTTGCAGGCTGCAAGTATAAACATGAAGACAAACACTACACTTTAGGGGTCCTTGGCAGTGCTTTTGTGTAGGGCCTGTAGGTGTGTATGTAGCTCATGATATAAATTTATGACAATATATCTAAAATATTTTTTCCCTTTACACATATACTTTATTGTAATAATGGTTCAAAGCAAGGTGGGCAGCAAACTAAGATATCTATTCATCAGTTAATTCCCGGTTTGGCTATTGTGGCACATTGTTTGCCTTGGTGCCTATTATATTATCACAATTTGTGATCATGTAGAGTCACTGACTACCATTTTAAATTCTACTTCCTTTGATTACATTTATACAAATGACTTCATGAAAATGTGTTTCTTCTGTTTCATGTATTCTGAAAGTGTGTTTTGGGTCATATATCCATATAATGTGTAGTAGTGGTGTCCTCTACAGATAATTATGGCTTAGAATTCCCAGGAAATTCTTCTTACACTATGCTTTCACCTTTTCAACATAGTCTATGAAACATTACAAATTCAGATTATTTGGCATTCATAGCCTGAGAGACAACCATGAAGTTTCTCCACCGCTGAAGATACAGATTGATGAGAAGCTTGCTTCTCACAGATTCTGCCCTCACAAGCCCCAGGCAGCCTGCCTATAACAAATAGACAGGTGATGGTGTATCACACCTCTCTTGGTGGCAGACTTTTCAGTGCTAGTTTTCATTAACAAAAACGTAGGCACTGATCATAAGTTGTAAAGCACTGGTGAGGTGTAACACTGCACACATAATTACTGTTGCCATGCAGGAAGCCCCTGCAGTACCATCCAGTTATGAGTTAAATTCCTCAGGATGGGGGATAACCATATGGGCATGGAATAACTGTGTGGTATTCTGCAAAGTATTCCATGCACTGCTAACAATGACCACAGAGCAAAGTCTTCACCAAAGTCAAGCCCTGTACTCAATCCTCCACATGTGCTAAACATCCATTATACACAGCTTTTGTTCATTCACAGTGGGGGCTGACTGCAGGACCTGGCTTACTAAAGTGGCCAATCCTCACTGCAAACAACGTTCACCTGCCTGTGTTACTAGTTAGTCAGGAGTTGGCTTAAGGCCATGACCTGCATCAAAACATGTGTGAGCTATTAGCTCAAGCAGCGCATGGCCTTCAGCCCTGTGCCCATCCCTTCATAGGTAGCTACAGCTAGGTTCTGTGCCCACCCCTCTGCAGGCACTACACTCCTGCTGCATAGAGAAAAATGTCAACAGCTGTATCACAGATGATATCATCAGTGATGTAATTTACAATATCATCAGTAATGTTATCAGTGATACCATTTAACTGGTTATCAGTGGTGTCAAATTTGAGGCCGTAAGCAGAGCATGACGGTCATGTGAGTAATTATCAGGCTGCCTAAACGTAACTGGGGAGTTTCAGCTGTTTTTAGAGTCGTTTTGTAACTATAGCTATGCCTTAACTTTGTTTCTTACAGTGAATTCCAGAGGTTGATTTAAAACATATGTTAAGTTCACTAGCGCCCATTCACCACTGCTAATGACATCCCTGATGTCATCGTCCTGTGGTAAAAATATTCTGCCATCGTCCATATGCAGTGGGCGTAAGCTGCCAGGCCAGACCCTTTGGTCTGTGTAAATGACCAAACCACACTTCACACAGCCTTTGGCCATGCGCAGAAGCGGTAGTGTGCATAGTATTTTATCATTTTATGATGTAACTAGTGATGTCATCAGCAGTGTATAATGGCTGTGAGCAGTTTACCTAACCACAGTTCAAGTTACTTTTAGGTTTCAGTTTGTAACCAAAACTTCACTTTAAGTGTGTTTTGTTCGTGAATATGTGAGGTGTTTTTAAACATACATTAAGCTATTCTATTTCACATATGTATAATATCTAAATACACTTACTTTCAAGATAATTTTGTTCTTAATATGTAGGCTACATTTTTTTAGTAGGACGATATTCCTGTCCTTGATATTCTGACTTTTAACTCAGTGTTATCTGTCTAACACGTTTCTCCTCTATTCATATCAGCAAACAACCAATGAATGGACCATATACAGAGCTCTTCATAGGCATCTTAGCCCCTCCTCTGTCGCACCAGCCTTTGTGACGCTTTGGCTAGTGGTTACGTATTGGGCGTAGTCATAGATCAGGTCAACAAGTGTGGGCCTTAACTCTTCCTCGCTTACGACCTGAGTTCCTTAATTGTTAACGCAGAACACTACATTATTGTAAGTTTTTCAAGGTACTTCAGTATTCCATTGAACCTACAACACAAGCATTTTTTACTACCTGCATTTCGATGCAACACTCTTTTGGGATCCATTACTAATAAATTTAGAATGAAGAACCCAACATTTCAATAAAATTATACCTGAAATATTTATTCTTGCTTTGTTCATTCCTTTAATTAATATATTTTTATTGGGGGTGTCGTTTTTTCTACTAAACACAACATGCAACGTCTGTTAGTACTAAAGAACAGTAATACTTGAGTTCAATTACCAAATCCTACACTTTCGTTAAAAGACAAATTCCATCACTTCACATAGAACATGACAACGTATGCATTTTTGACTACTCATTAGACAGTAGGCTTGTCTGAGTAATACCTTTGCATGATGCTTGTGTGTAGCAGCTCAATCCGCCATCCAATGAACCAAGATCTTTTCCTTCATCAATTTTCCTCTCTGTGTCCATACACCAGTCTGCACTCGCCCTCCATTTGGAACCTTAGGAGCATCTCTACCATCCCACAGTCTGACAACCTAGTGGGCCACCATCTGGTCCATGTCACAAAACAATTTAGTGTATTTTGGGGGATAATAAGTTCCACATACCTACAACTATTATTTTAATCCAAAGTAATTTATTTGTTCTATTTTCTCCTACTCCTCCTCTAATTGCATGTGTACACTTACAGATTCTGAGACTAGTAAGATGTTGTAAATAGGCAAAAACTATACTCTTCGACCAGACCATTTGGACCCAGAACATCTAGAGTCAGAATCAGCTGAACAGTTTTTCATAAGTGTGGTTAATCCTTTTTCATTCTGTACACTACCTAACCTCCCTACAGCACCTAAGAAAAGACCATTAAGAAAATAGATATAATTTGCCGCCAATAACGGAGGGAAACGCCTTCATAATGTTATGCACCACAGGCACCTTGTGAGGTTTTGTGTCTTAAAATGTCCAACATAAACAAATATTTTGTAGTAAGTATAACATTACATGATCAGCTTATGCCGTATTCGAAGAGAAGCCTGGAAAATTAGTATTACGTTTACAAAAATCATGAAATTTAAGGACGTCCTCAGTGTAATAAAAAAGTTTGCCTAATAATTCTTCTTTCCATAAACTTAGCCATCAAAGGCCGCTGTAAAGTTCAATGTTTTCCATGATATCACTTCGGAGTTAAAGTTGTCCTTTCTTTTACCAGGGGCAAAAACATGAATTTTGTATGATCTTTTGAGTAACAACTGTAACTTTCTTTCAATTCCCAAATAACACTTTGTAGTTTTGGAAAGAAATAATGTGTTTATTTATTAAAATATCCTACATTTATAATGCCAGAGCTTACCGCTTTTTAGGTAATGGCCCTGCGTTGACATTTCTTAGAATGAACTACATAGGCAGCCCCCTGTGACTTGGTCTTCTTGTGACATCACTCATTGACAGAATAGAAAAAACGGGGTGCACAAAATGTAAATCACGTACCATGTCAAATAAACTGATGTGGCACTTTATCTCTATGACTTACTGTCCTACTGTACACCTACCTTTGAGGATTCGTGAGGCCCATCGCGCTTGCATTTCTGATGCAACTAAGATGGAAGCGATAGGTTGGACGAGTCCAATGAATGCCAGAGTGGGTTTCTCAAGGTTCAGCGGGAAGATGTTCCTGTAGAGAGAAACTTCATCCTTACTGACTTTGATGTCAGATTCCTCGAGGAAAGGAAACGAGACACTGAACCCTGTTGCGAAGATGACTGCGTCAATATGCTCTTTGGTCCTGTCCTCGAATGTGACTGTAGTTTCAGCAAACTCCACTGCGGCCGGTTTCACCACCACCGTGCCACGGATAATGCAGGCCGGAAGGTCGTCGTTGGCCAGTGGCTCTTTCCAACCAGAGCTAAAGACGAAGGAAGAGAACATTTTACAACTTTTTTTCAATAGAAACCCCCAAACAAAACAGGGACACCTCATTGTTTGGAAGCTCTGCAATGAAATGCCTATTCTTAGACGAAATAGAAGAATTTTTCAAAAACTAACGCTATATTTATTCATCGCACTGTAGACTGTTTTGAATCCCTCCGATATAAAGAACAAGAAAATGTTTCTATTTTGAAATACATATATGTGCAATGCATTAAAACGTGCAGCAGACTGCATTTATAAATGGAGGCAAGATAAATATTTTTATCTAAAGCTATCTGTGTGAAAAAGCATAAACATCTCCTTTAGTAAGATGTGTTGGATGGCATTTTAAACGTTGGTCCCCTGTAGACCTCAACTACTGCAAATGATTGAAACTCAGGGTCATATTTATGAGCCCCCTGCGCCGCCCTTGCATCACTTTTTGTGAAGCAATGGCGGCGCAGATCCTGAACTCATATCTATAAGGCCACGTAAAGCCACTTTTTATGGCTTTGAATGGCCTCATAGATATAGAGTAAGGAAAGGCAGTGCAAATCACCACGTTGCTTCAATCTGCGCAAGGCAGTAATTCCATGGGTGTTGCAGTGGGTGTTCCCATGAGCACCCATGGATTTTGACGCATTCCCAGATTTAGAAGACCTTGTAAACCCAGAAATGTGCTAAAACTTTACATCTCCCCATGGGAGACGCAACGTCCTTGGTTTCCGTCTTTCTATGTGTGCTGCAGAACACAGCAAACATAGAAAGAGGAAAAAGATGCCTCTTCCTGCACAAAAACAATCCTGCCTACAACGCAGGCACAATTGCACCATGGTGCAAGAGGGCCTGCGCTGGCGCTAGACAGCCAAAATGGCCCATGCACATTGGGAAAGGACAAGAATGCCCCGTATTGCATAGATACGGTGCATTCTGCCCTTTCCCTTTGGCGCAGGGTAGCACAGTAAAGTGACTTGCTGCTCTGCCCTACGTCAAAGGCCCATAAATATGGGCCTCAGTTTCTTATCAATGTAAAATGTATCTATCTTTTCAATTGTATTACAAAAGTAAATAAAATGCTTAGATAAGAAGTAGAAAGCAAAATCCATACGACGCCTCCACTATTAGGACAGATTGCGTTTTTTCAGTCAAAAAGCCATGATTTCATGGATTTTATTCTTTGCCAATGGCAAGAATCAGGGAAGAGTTATCAGGTAAAGCTTTCAGGAGGAATTTGGAGCCTTCTGTCCTCTGCTGCAGTATAGATAGGACTGGACAAGGTTGAGTTTTATCAAGCTGATATCCTAACCTCTTAATGTTTAACTTAGGATCACCATGAGCATTGGAGTCTTGAAATTAAATTAATTACAGCTTCTAGCATAGACAACACTAAAACCAGTGGCGGCTCCTCCGCTTGGATGGAGGAGCATCGCCCCCCTTGCCAGCAGCAACGGCTGCAAATCCTTTAACAATGAAAGGATAATAAACCTTGTTAAAGGGCGGGGCATATGGGGTGACGAGTAGTGAGGGGAGTGCAATGTGCACTCCCCTCACTGCCCATGTATGTTTGGCCAGCCGTCTCGGGCTGGCCAAATACACAAGCGCACAGGGTTCTCTGCATCCCAGCAACCTAGTTGAGAGCTTGCACAGGTTCCCAGTCTGCCTGGGCACTCCCAGCCAATCCTGATGCTGCTCTGAGCAGCGTCAGGATTGGCCGCAAGGCAGGCTGGGAACCTGTACCTGCAGCAGCAACGGATACGGAGGAGAGGAGCAGCGCACTGAACTAGGTACATTTTTTTAAAATGTATTGTTTTTCAATATTTTTAATGTCCTCCTAATCCCCTGTCCGCGACTGAGTAAAACACCACCTTTCAGTGCTACTACCTACACCTCTAACAACTATGGGGCAGGGATGTTGTTTTTATAACTTTTATAAAATGGGATGGTCTGTCTGACCGAGTCTTGTGTTTTCTCACTTGCCAAGGCATCATTAGATGCAACAATATCTTCTGTGGAAATTGGGTGACACAGTAATTGTCTATTGCAGCCTTTAAGCCACACTGAAGCAATTTCGCCTAGATAGCTGCTAATATTTTCTGTTGATTTCTCCTTAAACAAGGTATAAAACTGGATGTAGTATTGCATATGCTCTCCCAGCACATCTTCGCTGTTTGTTAAGGTTTCACCATTCTCTTTTTAATATGAGAAATACAGGTTCTCCACTGGTTAGTCCCAGCCCCTGGACATATCCCCTTCACAAAACCATTATTGTCTATTTTCATTTCTGATTTGTGTTTTTGTATCATTAGAGAATTAATTTAGCTTGGGTAGACATTACTAATCCGGGCTGTTTTTTTCTGGACAACATTTTTAAAAATGGCAGATGTCTTGCAGTGATGATGTAATATTTCAGGAACCATAAGACTTATATACTTTATTTTAGTGTCAAAGCATAGGTTTTGGGGGTCAATTAGTCTTATAGAGACAGAACATAACTCCTTAGGGTAACCCTTCTGCCATTTTCCAAAATGGTGGCTCTGTAATTATGTATTTTAGCCATCATATTGGTAATTTAATTTAATATTGATTTTGTTTCAGGTTTTCCGTTGATTCAAATTCGTAAACATGAGCGAAGCATGTGGTAGCAGAGGATCTTTACCTCCTGACAGAGTGCTGCTAACTATAAAATGCCAAACTAATCCGAAAGAAAAGCTAACATCAACTGCAGCTGGACAGGAGAGAGTTGGAGATGCTACAGAAATACGGAAAGACGAAGTTCACAAAAGATTGAAACTGATGAGTGTAGAGAATCAAATATTTTATCAATCTAACAACAAGTGCTACAAGTCATATACAATGTAAAAAAATGTGTAAAAAAAGAGCAGAACCCAGTGAATCGCAACAAGAATCCGAGTCTTCTGAGAAAGCGATGACAACCAAACCCAATGCTTATGCACTAAGAAGATCAATGGCTACCCCTCACCCATCAAAAAGTAGAGGATCTTCAATATGTTATCTGTGGTTTAGCTAGAGCAAGGGCCAAAGGGATTGATGAAAGAACAAAGTACAGAATATTTGAGTCTCAAAGGGAAAACATGTTTTTATCTGCAGCTAGTTTCTTCCAAGATGAAGTTTTCAGCTGAGTAGCTGAACTAAACAGTGAGGTGAGTGTATTTGTAATAGATTTGTATGCCTACTCGAACTGCATGTGTGCATACATACGAAAATATGAATGTACAATGAGCTCCAAGCAGCAAAGTAACTGGTAGCCTTCAGTTAAGTTTGCACTCTTTGAAAAAACAAATAAAGTTTTAAAGCCACTCTTGAGTGCTGGCTGTGGGATCACACTCAGTGAGATCAGAGAAATAATGGTCAACATTGATGAAACTGTATTGATCCTTAATAATGAAATTAAGATTTTTCTGGTGAGAACGTACAATGACAGAATTTGTTTTTGTCAGTCTAACAAAAAGAATCAGCCACTTATTGTAGTATCAGCTGATTTGGCTCCTGAAGTTCTTGCTTCCAAAATAAGATCAAAGGATGCAGTAAAATCAGCCGGAACCTTTTTAAGAAACGTTCTGAAAGATTTAGATTTTTGACTTTATGACAAATTTTGTGATGCCCCAGAGCTCCGCAAATCATGGGAGTCAACAAGAATGCCTGATGTTGTCTTAACATGTTTTACATCATTGGTTAATAGCAAAACTGTAACAAACTAAAGTTCTTGAGTTCAGAACAGAAGCCGACAACACTGAGGATGGCTTTGAAAATATGAGCGAAGAAGTGGAAGACAATCCTATGAACTGACAGGCTTATGCTGTGCAAATGTACTGTTTTTCCCAAATCAAGTTTTATGAATTACATCATAGCAAAAAGAAAACTCCGCTACAAATGATGACTGTCCATGCAATCAATGACAAGTACAATAGTAGAGAGCTAATCTCTTCAATGAATAGGATTGGTGTATCAACAAATTATAATGACATAGTACGGAGCAGGAACTTACATCACTGAAATCTTACACTGGAATCATAAACTTCTGAATGTGGAGACCCTCCTAGATCAGGTACATTGTCCGCTTGTGAATCGCATCGATGCTGACCGCTCTTCTATCAAGACAATTTATCTGAAGAGCGCTGTAGTCCGTTTAACCTACCCCGTCGTCTGGGAAACTTTGGACAAGCTTAGACGACAGGGTAGGTCAGACTCCCCAAGGGGGCCATAACACTTGTCCTCTTTACACTTGCTCTCTGTCAAACAAAGCAAACAAACTATACAGTTTAATGCTCTCTGTTTGGCCCATAGAGCTTTGTACAATAAGGGCTCCAGGCTGCGACAACATTTGATGCAACCTTATACCCCTAAGAGGACCTTGTGATCTACTGCTTCTTGTCAGCTCACAGTTTCTAAGATCCATAAGTCAAGAAGATGTGGACAATCATCCCCCTACCTGCCTCCCAAGCTATGGAATTCTTTGCCCTTCACGATTTTCAGGACGGATGATAAATTTCTGCTTAGCGCTGGGAAGCCTGTTTTGGGTAACCATGAGATTTAGAAATGCCAAACAGAAGAGACTAGAAATATATGACTAAAAATACCTGTGAGCACAATATTTGACCAAAGGGCTGAGAGCACCATGGTGCCTAATGAGTCTTTTGTTAAAAGGCCAGATATATGGCATGTCCATCCAGATTTGCTTCTACTTTTCCCAACTTGTAGGGATTGTTGAGCTCCCTAATATTCCAAGTGAGCCATTACAACTAAGTCTTAGGAGGCACCATCTACTAATGCTAAAATTTCATTTCCATTTATGTTTGACTGTCAGTTATAGAGGTGCATGTCTCAGTATGTAATAATACAACCTTCCTACCAAACATACAATGAGTAAACACCCCCACCTACACTGATTAGCCTAACTGTCATCGAAACCCCTGTGGGTTAAACTGAAGTCTAACCAACTAAGAAAGGCGTGTACACACCATGAAGTGTGATATCTTTCTGCAGCACTGTAATATTGGATAATGTTGTCTGATTTTGTAGGCATGAGGGTTAACCGGTTAACCTACGACCACTTGCTGCCCCTACCATACACCATTATTCTTCTGTGCCAGCAGCGGGATTTTAGGGTACATTCGATCACTTTCATATGGGTCTTAAGTCTTTGGAGTCACAGCCCAGATGTCTCAGTCTTCTCTGCCAGACTTGGAAGCTGAGTCCTGTGTTTCCCATCTAGATGATGGGTCAGACCATTTTGGTGATTTTCTGGAATTAAAATGTGTCTTGCTAAATTTATCTGCTTCCATCACCTTGGAGAAAAAGTATATTTTTCCTTTTAGGTCCACTTTTAGTTTAGTTGTGTATAGCTTTGCGTATTTGACATTGTTCACTCAGAGTGTATGCTTTTTCCTCAGCAAATTTGTTTTTCGATTCCTGTGCCACCATGGTGAAATTTGGAATATAGACAGGGCCAAACCTTGGTGCTCCAACAAGCCTTTTTCCCGTGCCAGATGGAGGATCACAGAAATTGAGCAACTTAGCAATTATTGATCTCAGAAGGATACTCGGAGGTCAGAATGTATTGGAAAAGCTATTTCTTCCAAATAGTTCTGTAAGTTAGCCTTCCACATATGTATCCATTCATCTAGCATTAGTAAATTCTGAAAGGCCCAGAATCCTGATGTTAATGCGGCATGACCACACCTCCAGGTTCGCATTTTTGACTGCTACAGCAAGGGTCATCTTTTCAATTTTAATTAGTCTGGATCTGCTTTCCGTTGAGGTATCATCTAAATCCAATATTCTCTGCTCTGTGCCATTCAGTCTCATCGTTTGACTATTAATCTGCTCGTTAAGCAGTCTAGATGAGTTGTCACTGAATCAACTTTTGCATCAATGGATTGAAGATGGCCTTAAATTCAACCAATATGGTTGTAACATAAATGCCAGATCCTTGACTCTCCATCTCAACTGCTCCATGTTCTTCATCTGGTGAATGTCCAGCTACACACAGGGTCTTACACTGACCATATGTCAACTTGCCTTCCTTTAGATCCCCCCAAACCCATTGTCCCATTTCTCTGGATGCTGCTAGTGCACCATAGACAGGCTTCACCTGTTTTAGTGACTCTGATGGAAAGTGGGTGTGGTGTTTGATGTACTTATCCTGAATTTTGCCAAGCCTTTCATTGTTCCAGACTTGTTGTGGGTACAGCCAATTCTCAGTCTATATGGGACACCTATGCTTCCTACAGGTTCTTAAGTTGGATGCTGTCTTCTCCAGCCATGTGCTCAACCATCTAGGCATCTGCTTTAGCAGGCCCATTATGTGCTAAGTGAAAAAAGTAATGCAGCTTCACTGGTAGGGCTTATATAATTGTGATTTATTTGCCTTGATTGCCTTTATGCAGTGAGGCAGGAAGGAAATTACTTTGTAAAGAAACCCCAGCATCCCAGCAAGCCGAGGCCTTGTGTGTCATCCCTCCAAGAGACATGACCCCTCCCTGGTTGCACTTCGTGAGCTCCAAACTCTAAACTGCTCTGTGCCGATGGATCACATGCTCTCAGTGACAGAGACAAAAAGAAGAAGCTTGGGGTGTTCAATAAGCCTGCCTAGCTCAGCAGGCAAGCAAAGGAGATGGTCTCAGTCTCCTTCCTTTTTGCACTACCCATAGGCCTACAGTACTCATGCTTCCTCATCAAAGATATAACGGCATGGAAGGCGCCAACGGCTTCTCACTCTGCTTTGAAAGATTACATTGCCACATAGCTCTGCTCTGTTTTTGCTGTAGATATTCAGAGCTTCAGCCCTAGTGAGTGATCTTGCCACAATATTAGATCACTATTTTTAGGGGGAAAAGGCCTTCCCACTGGATTAGCAACTCATTAGAAAATAACCTAAATCAAACCAAAGCAGCTTTTTTATACCAGCAATCGGGTGAATACCTCACTCCATTCCATAAAAGACATATTTTCAGCTCTGAGCTTTGGTGTGCTAGTCTAATGTATTTTGGTCATAATAGTCTTGTTTTGATTTGAACAAACTAATTTAGGTAAAACATGTGATAGCAATTACTTGTAAGTCAATAGTTCTGGATCTGAAACATGGACAGTGGTGACATGGAATGAAGTTGGTACCCTCCAGTCACCAGCACATGAAGCCGTCCCACAAATAAAATGTAGATAAACCTGTTAAAATGGAATTCCTCAGGATAGTTTAGACAACACTGTAAAAAAAATGCAAGTTGACAATTTAGGGGTGATTTATATGTTGGTGGTAAGCATACAATGTTGCTTGCCACCAATATGATGGTCCACCCACTGAATGTAGATTTAGGCAGACCTTTAGTGTGACTGTAGCAGAGGCTACTCTGTCTAAGCCCTAGTTATCTCACTCCAAAGGCTCAATGGAGTAAAGGCTATCAGAAGCTAACCTCAATATCTGTCCGTCTAATTTAGATGAGCGGACATATAGGTCATATTATACTGCCCATCACAGCCAGAAAAACTATGGCAGTAAGGGGCACTGAAAACTGTCTAGTGCTCCTACACCATAGGAAATAACTCTTCAGGATTTTCTTTTTGAAACTTAAAAAGCACTAAGTTTGATGGATCGCTCCATCATGTTTATGGAACTGTGCGTCAAACTTTTTAAAAAAACATTGATAAGAATCGCCAATACTCCAAAATAACTGCCAACTTGGAGGTCATTTCTTCATTTGGCAGATGGTTACTCCGTCAGGGTGACAGACTAATTAAGAACATCACTTTTAAGAAGTGAACTCAGTCTATAAGGATATAAATCACCCCCTGTGTGAAGGAAGCTTGCCCTTTTCTGCTTGCACTGTACCTTCTGGGTGTTATAAAAAAATCCTAGATTGATTCATTTTCTATTTCGCTTTCTTATTTCAAAACACTATGGGGGTCATTACAACCTCAGCAGACGGTGGTAACATGGCGGTAAGTACTGCCAACAGGCTGGTGGTACTTACCGCTATATTATGACATTGGCGGGTTGGCTGAAGCCATCCTGCCAATGTACCACTCCGACCCGCACGGCGGTAACAGCCGCTGGGCTGAAGATATACATCTCCAGTCCGGCGGCCCTCACTGTATCTCCTGCAGGATTATGCCCCCACCTACCGCCATGGTTTTCGTGGCTTCCTTACTGCCATGAAAACCATTACCAAAACACAACATACACGCATTCACACCTCCATACATGCACACTTGCATCCAACACTCAACACACACCCATGCACATACAAACATACACACACACACCTTAGACACACACAATACCCCACACCCTCCTCCCCTGTCCGAGTCCCGACTTATCTGTGTGCAGGGGCTCCTCCGGCAGGAGACGGGATGGGGCTCTGCTGCCACCAGTAGCTTCCGCCAGGAGAACACTGCCAGGCTGTATTATGGGTCATAATACAGCTGGCGGCGGTCTACTGGCATGGTGCTGCTGGTGGCAGCAGCACCACCTTACCGCCATCTGCCGGCATGGCCACAGCCGGATTTCTGCCATCCTTCTGGCGGAAATCCGGCTGTGGTCATAATACGCTCGGATGGCTGGGAGCTGCGGCGACGGTCTATTGGCAGCCGTCACCGCGGAGGTAGGCGTTTTTTACAGCCAGTATCAAAATGAGGGCCTATGTGTATTACTAGTTTATGTTTTTAGTGAGATCCAAAATTCTTCAACTATTGTGAAATTTGGTAGGGCCCCACTTCAAGCGACCTCACAACTTATTTAAGGGGTCATTACAACTGATAGTGCCTACCACCATGGTTTTCGTGGCAGTAAGAAAGCCACGAAAACCATGGCTGTAGGCGGGGTCATAATCCGGCAGGCGGTACAGTGAAGGCTGCCAGGCTGGAGATGTATATCTCCAGCCATGCAGCTGTTACCGTTGTGGCGGTCGGAGTGGTACATTGGCGGGTTGGCTTCAGCTAACCCGCCAATGTCATAATATGGCGGTAAATCCCACAAGCCTGTTGGCAGTACTTACTGCCATGTCACCCCCGACCGACGGGGTCTTAATGATACTATGTTGAACAGCACTGTCTGAACAGAAGAGGGAAGCGAACCAAGCCTTCTATGCTGCTGGAACCAGGACGGGGACCAAGGTCTGCCAGTCTCCCATCTGGGTAATGGCCACACACATGCCAATAAACCTGATTCAGGTGGGAAAATCAAAATTTTTAACCAAAAATGACTTTATTTAGGGTGCCTCCTACCCGAAATGCCACTGCTTTAATTATAGTCAATGGGGAAATAATTCTCCCTATTTTTTAAATCCCTCACCTTCTTCTGCTAAAATGTTGGGATGAATGGGGCCATTACCCAGGAGCCAAGCACATGTGCCCTGTGCTTGAAACACAAGCAATCTGCCTCCCTGCCAAAACCAGTGGCCTCTGCCAGGAGGAGGCCAAAACCAGCAGATCCTGTGAGGAATAATAAAGAGAGTTGAATGAGCGAGGCTCAGTGGGGATTTTTTCAGGTGGATCTCAATAAGCAGAGTGTGAGTTACCCAGTCCAGTCAGGACCGGTGTCGCGAAAGAGCTGTCCACTCTCTGACAAAAGTCGGTAACCTCCGTCGGAGCTGCAGTGAAGTTGCAGGCCGTCACTCAGTGTCACTAATTTCATTAGGGCTGTTGTCCATGTGTATGACTCCAGGAGTGGGCCACCAAATGATTCCAGGGGCTGTCGGCCCGATGATCCCACCAGATAGGGACCAATGCCCATGTCTGTGACTCCGGGATGCCAGGAGGGGGACCCTTGGACTGTTGGGGTGGTTGACAAGTTGGAGGGACTTAGAAACCAGAAGCCATCCTGCTGAAGGCCGCTGCTTTATCTGTTTAACTGGTGAGACTTAAAAAAGAGTTGCTGCACCCAGGCGCTGCCACCATCTGCAACCACTCTGTAAGCAGTGCCCGGCTGTCTGTGGGAGAAAGTGGAGCACATTGCTAGTTGTGGGACTGCGGGAGTGAAGAACTCTAGCTCTTGAGCACTTTAGAGGATGCAGGCCCTTCACTGAGAATTGTGCTAATATGGTGGTGTTCTGCCAGAGTGGTGACCTTTTAAGACCAAAGTCAGACTTTGAGGTGCACAGTAGTGTGCGCCCCACCTGGGTCAGCTCCCAAGTTCCATCTTTGAATGCAAAGTCAGATTGGGGAGAAGAGAAGGGGAGGAGGGTCCCTCAGGGGGGAACATGGCCTGGTGCAGAGCAACAGTGCTAGTCTTAAAAGGAGACTGTGTATTTATTTTGTGTGTCGCATTCTGCATGTGTTATACAAACTAGTATTGGAGTGGACAGTCACTAATTGGGGACGCTTTGGTATTTTAAGTTGTGAACCGTCACATACCCTGCACCACACTCATCCAGAAGAGACTTTGACTGCTCAACCAGCTCTACCACTGAAATTCATGTCCAAAAGTGGTGCTAAAGGTACTTGTCTAATTACTCTGAGCTAATCGTAGGTTGGTGCTCGGAACATCAGGAGTAAGAGGTCACAACCCTCACAGATAGGCCCAGCAGTTCCTGCTTGCCCCATGGGTACCTGAAAGGGGCTCTGGCAGTAATTCTTGACCATAAAGTTACCAACCATGTTTAACGTTCCACACAGTTTGCAGAGACCTCCCCACAAAGGATGGAGAGCTCCACAACCGGGGCAGAGAATTATATACAACTTAAGCAAATCATATACATCTGGAAACCATTCCCATCCAACAATATACATATTCCGACTCCACAGGATCTGCTTTTTTCCTTCTCATCGTTCAGCTCCTGCAGCCACCATATTCTGCTCGAAGGATGGAGACCTCACTTTTCAAGATGAAGAGAAATTTCACTGAAGAGGAGACTGCCCTTGTAGTAAAATATGTGGTAAAATATTACATCAAAATACCTGGGGCGCCTCCATTGACGGTCAGTGGAACACAGAAGGCAACCTTATGGCAGGAGGTGACAGCCCCTGTCATTGAATTGGAGGAGGAGACATTCACTGGAGTATTGGTGAAGGAGACAGTCACCAGGAGACAGCTGCCACAAGTTCTTCCTTTAGAGCCACCTGGATTCCATCTTGATCTGACCCTCTCAATGAGGCTGTTACCTCCACAATGCACCCTCACCTGCTGTATGGGCTGCTTCTCCCTGACAACACCAATGTGATACCAGATAAGATCCTAAATCCCCCCCTCTTACTGTATCTCTCTCTCTCACTAAAAGCAAATGAACAATCACTCTCCCATTTTTGTCCTTCACCCATATCTATACTGTTAGCCACATTTCCCATATTTAACTTTCAAAAACACTCTCTAGCACACACACCCTATAAATGTATAAATGTCTTGATTATATTTCATATATTTATTCTGTTTTCATCCAGCAAGTCTTTCAAGTAGATTGGTTGCTTCGGTTCGGGCAGGAGTCACTCTGAACCACAGCTCTGCTCCTATTCAACTGTTGTGGCTGCTGATGCCTTTCTACAGTTTTTTAAATGCATCGAAATCTTCCCAAAAAGAGAGGTTAAACTTTAATTTGTCTATATGAGCCTGTAATTG
This sequence comes from Pleurodeles waltl, assembly GCF_031143425.1. Taxonomy (NCBI): domain Eukaryota; kingdom Metazoa; phylum Chordata; class Amphibia; order Caudata; family Salamandridae; genus Pleurodeles; species Pleurodeles waltl. The sequence goes on from NC_090443.1 coordinate 506,224,521, forward strand.
ACTAGATTTTGGTAAAGGACGTTTCCCTTTGGTTCTGTTACATTTTGTTTTTAAAAGTCATAGAGGGTCATTCTGAGTCTGGCGGTGTTGCAACAGGATGGCGGTGCGTACCGCCGTATTCTGAGTGCGGCAGTGTGCTGAGAGCATAGCAGCCATTTTACCACCTGTACCGCCAGTATGTGCTGACTGCCGCCGACAACGGAGAGCATCTACAGGCCAGCGGAAAGGCCCATCCGTATTCTGATCCACCACACTGCCACGATTTCCGGGGTGGAACCCTTGCCATACAAAGCCTGGTGGTAAGGAGCCTAATAAAAGGAAACACTCACCGTAGGGACACAGACGAGACCGAAGACGACGTGCAGTGTGAACTAGAGATCTTTCCAGTGCTAATCCTTGCGATACATCTTCAGGACCGTGACTGCTGACGAAGACGGCAAAGGTGAGTACACCCGCCTGGCCCACAAAGGAGGGTAGGGGACAATTACACACCTACACGTCACATGCATTCCCCACACCCACTACCACGCCCATATACATGCACACCAACACCTATACACACACACACACCCTCCCCACCAACACCATAACACACACACACACAGGTCAAACAAGGTATACTTTCCATACACAATGTCACCTACCAGACACATGCTGAGTAAGTAATGAAAGGTACCTGTGTACACGACCTCATACATTAAAATGCAGGACAACAGAATGTGATATCACCAACATGCCTCTTGACCATATATGTAATTTAAAAAAAAAACATTTTTTAAACAACTGTAGGAGGCTGGCCTGGTTTGTAGTGGGTACCTTGGGTACGTATAACTTATACCAGGTCCAGCTATCCCTTATTAGTGAAGTAGTAGTGTTCTAGCAGCTTAGGCTCATAGAGGTATCTATAGCAGAGCAGCTTCGACTGAACTAGGAGACATGCAAAGCTCCTGCAATACCACTTATAGTTACACAGTACTTATAGACAAGTAAAGACAATACTCAGTGTTACCAAAAATAAAGGTATTCATTTGGGTGACACGGTACCAAATTATCTTAGAGACAATAATCCTTCTGGAGGTAAGTATTATACACAATATATACACTAGACAACCATATTAGACAAGTAAATAGTCATAGAACAATGCACACAGTAGGAAATCCTGTAGAATGCAATGGGAGAAAATAGGTCTGGGGCAACACAAACCATATACTAAGAAAGTGAAATGTGAATCACGAATTCCCCCCTAGACAAGTGTAGTGTGTGCAGAGTCGCTGGGAGAGTAAGAACACAGTAAAGGTAAGTAAATTTCCCCACCCCAGAGACCAGAAAAGCAGGAGTAAAGTACTGCAAGTTTCCTTAGGACACACTACACCTCGTTTTTGGGATTTTCCAGCAGCCAACCAAGTCTGCAAAGAACAACTGCTGGATTATTGGACCTGAAGACCTGAAAATGAAGGGGACCAAGTCCAGAAGTCGAAAGAAGTTCCAGAAAGGACAGGAGCCCCTGCCAAACCAGAAGAGGGTGCAAATGAAGAGTCCACGGTTAGTCGAAGTCTGCAGAAATGCACCCTAGGAAGATGCCAGCGGGTCCCTGCATGATGCAAAAGATGTCCCACGGTGTGAAGATCGTTGCAGATGAGATTTCGTGTTGGAAGGTGCCAACAAGCCTTGGCTACGACAAATGAGCGTTTTGCGTCAAAATGGCACTGGATGGACCCAGGAGGGATCATGGGGCCTCAATGCTGTGTGAGGAGGAAGAGGGGGCTCTCGCCATTTTAGAGAGCCCTCAGGATGCCAGCCAGCACCCCCAGGAGCTGCAGCACCCAGGTTCAAAGGAGGTGCAAACCGCGGTTGATGCAGCACAAAAGAAGGTCCCACACAGCCGGAGAACAACTCAGCAAGTCAAGCGTGCAGGATGGAGTGCTGGGGACCTGGGCCTGACTGTGCATGAAGGAATTTTGCAAAGAGTGCACAGAGGCCTCAGGAGGTGAATAAGATGCAGTACACAGGGGTACCATTGCTCTCAGGGAAGGCAAGGTATTACCTCCTCCAAATTACGTCAGCAGGACCTCAGGACAGTCTATGTCGATGATGTCTACCCTCTGTGTCCTTAGAAGCACGCTCGTTGCTGTGAGAGGAGTCCCAGGGTACAGGTCATTGTCTTGGAAAAGGCCGGCTTGGAGCAGGGGAGTGACTCCGTCACTCCACGGGAGATTTCTTCTGTCGTTCGGTGCAGGATGAAGACAGGGAGTCCCCAGAGTGTTCACACCACAGAAACTGTTGCAGTTGCTGACTTGGAGCTGAGGTTGCTGAAGAAAAGTGTCTCTTGTAGAGACTTTGTTACAGTTACAGCATTTATTGGAGCAGGCTGCGGTTGATCAGAGGTCAGAAGAGTCTGAAGTTGTTGCAGAGGATTCCTGAAGGTTGGGAATCTGAAGAGAACCCACAGGAGAGACCCGAAATAGCCCTGAGAGGGGGATTGGCTACCTTATCAGGTATGGACCTATCAGGAGGGGTCTCTGACGTCACCTGCTGGCACTGGCCACTCAGAGGCCACCAGAGTGCCCCCACACCTTGCAAAGCAAGATGGCTGAAGTCTGGGACACACTGGAGGAGCTCTGGGCACCACCCCTGGGGTGGTGATGGACAGGGAAGTGGTCACTCCCCTTTCCTTTGTCCAGTTTTGTGCCAGAGAAGGGGAGAAGGGGTCCCTGAACCGGTGTAGACTGGGTTATGCAAGGAGGGCACCATCTGTGCCCTTCAGAGCATTTCCAGAGGCTGGGGGAGGCTACCCTCCCTAGCCTGTAACACCTATTTCCAAAGGGAGAGGGTGTAACACCCTGCTCTCAGAGGAAATGCTTTGTTCTGCTTTCCTGGGACTGGGATGCCCAGACATCAGGAGGGCAGAACCCTGTCTGTGAAGTGGCAGCAGCTGTAGCTGCAGTGCAAGCCTCAGAAAGCAGGTTTGGCAGTACTGGGGGTCCATGATGGAGCACCCAGGATGCATGGAATTGGCTCCCCAATACCAGATTTGAAATGGGTGACAATTCTATGATCTTAGACATGATACATGGCCATATTCGGAGTTACCATTGTGAAGCTACATAAAGGTATTGACTTATATGTAGTGCACGCGTGTAACGGTGTACCCGCACTCACAAAGTCTGGGGAACTGGCCCTGAACTATGTGGGGGCACCTTTGCTAGTGCAAGGGTGCCCTCACACTTAGTAACTTTGCACCTAACCTTCAGAAAGTGAAGGTTAGACATATAGGTGACTTATAAGTTACTTAAGTGCAGTGAAAATGGCAGTGAGATAACGTGTGTTATTTCACGCAGGCTGCAATCGCAGTCCTGTGTAAGGGTATGTCTGAGCTCCCTATGGGTGGCAAAAGAAATGCTGCAGCCCATATGGATCTCCTGGAACCCCAATGCCCTTGGTACCTATGTATCATATACTAGGGACTTATAAGGGGGGTCCAGTATGCCAATTGAAATTGGTAAATAAAGTCACTGGCCTACAGTGACAAATGTAAAAGCAGAGAGAGCATGATCACTGAGGTTCTGGTTAGCAGAGCCTCAGTGACACAGTTAGGCACTACACAGGCATAAACATTAGGCCATAAATTATGAGCACTGGGGTCCTGACCAACAGGATCCCAGTGAGACAGGCAAAAACATACTGACATACATGTGAAAACTGGGGGTAACATGCCAAGGAAGATTGTACTTTCCTACAACAACTGGGTACAAAAAGGCCATGGGCCAGTCGAAAATAAATAGGCTGAATGTGCCAACAAGGCACATACTTGACTCCCACCACGATGATGGCCTTCACATGGCTGGGGCATCAATGGGGCAGGCGGGAACCTCATGGGGCATGAGGAGGGGGTGGCGGGGTGGGTGTGGGGACTTGGGTTTTGAAGGGTGGGACTTGGGCTTCCGAATCGGAGGGAGTGGGTGTTTGGACTTGCCCTTGAAAGGAGTGGGAGTGGGCTTGGACAGAGGGGTGGCACTGGGATCAGGCCTACTACATCCTTTCTTTACCACTACATCCTTTCTGTATCACTGGGAAAAGTTCAGGGGATCGGGAAGGGAGGACTAGGAAGGAGCCTGAAGGGGAAGGACTGGATATAGGGAGGGCACGGGAACGTTTTGGGACAAGACGGGGTGGGATAGTGAGTTCGAAGTGGTCAACACAGGAAAGGAAAAGCTTTTTAGGTGCAGTTGGAGGGGCTTTGGAAACAGGTTTGGGAGTGGAGGTTGAGTGAATGGTTGTAGGTGGTGCAGGTGTGCTGTGAGTGGGTGTAGGTGCATGCTAATTCTGCTTGTGTTTGGTGGATGTATGTTGAGTGGATGAGTGTGAGCTTTTTTGTGTTTTGGGAGGAGGGGAGTAGAAAGTGTGGGAGAAGGCAGGCAGATAGTGTAGATGGATGTTGTGATAGTGTCTGTTGGTATGGTTAGCGTGCTGCAAGTATCTGTGAGGGTTGCTGTGGTGAGTGCAGGTGTGTTGTCTGGGGTGCATGTATGGATGACTGCTGTGGTGCTGACTGTGCCAATGGGGGCCGGAGCAGAGAACGAGGATGCAGTGCATGTGGGTGTGCGTGGTGAGGTGACAGACAGGGAGGAGGGGTAGGGGGACACAGTGGGGCAAGTGGATGTTGTCGTGTCTGCAGTTGTATGTGGAGTGTGTGCATGCTTGTGGTGGGAAGTGTGGTCCTTATGTTTCTCCTCTTGGGTGTTGTTTTGTCTGCATGCTTGTCTGTATGTGTTCCTGGGATGGGTGAAGGGAGAGGGGTGCTGGAAGGGGCAGAGGTGGTGGGACAGAAAGACCAGGGACACTGGCTGCCGTCAAAAGAGGAGGCCAGAGCCTCAAAAGATCTCTGTAGGCCAGACATGGCACCGTCAATGCCTTCCAGGTAGGCATTGCATTGCTGCATCTGGGATGCCAGCCCCTGGATGGCAGTCACGATGGTTGTCTGCCCTACAGAGATAGTTTTCGGGAGGTCAATAGCCTCCTTAGTGAAGGCAGCAGGGCTGACTGGGGCAGGAGCAGAGTGCCTGCGGTGAAGGAGACGCCCACCCTCCTGGGTGAGCGGGCACGGACAACTTGGTGGGGTGCTACTAGGGAGGGCAGTGCTGGTACAGGGGTGGCAGAAGATGACAAAGAATGGTTGGTCCCAGAGGGGTCTGCCACCACCATGGAGCTGCCATCGGAGGAGCTGTCAGACTCACTACCAGCAGTGGTAGTCGCCTCCCTCGTGGTACTAACCTCGCCCTCCAACCCACTGGTCCCCGGGGCGTCGGTGATCTCTGCCTCCTGGGTCTCGTGGGCTGCAGCATACCCACTTGCCAGTGCCCCTTCTCCTCCGCCTCATGATGCTAATGCGACAAAAAGACAGAGAGGGGGGTGGAAAAAAAAAAGGATGCAGGCAGTCAAAAACTGTACAGAAATAATGTAGGAAGAAATGCAGTCATTCACATCTCAAAACCAATCCTTCATCAAGAACTACTCCATTAAGGTAAGTACCTACAGTAGGAAGTCCAGCTCCACACTTCACTGATTTACTGACGCTATACTGGGCAACCACATCACCATCCAGTCACCACATCTCTATCCAGCCACACAATATCAGTCTGGGAGTGGTCCAGTCCCACCACAGCGAGACCACTGGAAGAGGTGGTACATCAGTTCCACTACTTACCCATAGGACCCAGGACATGGCCACTTTTCCACCCATGCCCACATAACTGCAGTGACTTAGGGGGACAGCAGAATGCCCACACCTGTCTATGACCCTGAGACTAACTGCCACCACCATTTTGCACCCAGCTACACTGCACAAAGAGCAACCAGAACAGTGGTGGTAATCACCCCCAAGTGGCAGCTGTGCTGCCTTCAAGCACCCATCCAACTCCAGACTGGCCACCACCAGAATGCAGGCCATAAGGGGGGGTCAGGGTCCGACAGGCACCCCTCCCTAGTTGGGGGGCCATCCCCAGCTGGGCCTCTGCTGCCTTCCAGGTCCAGCCTCTCAGGTCCCCCATCGCTTCCTGCAGTGGGTGCTCTGCAGGCTGTAGACCCCCAGGGTTCACACTTCCTTGGCGATGGCTCGCCACATGCCCTGCTTCTGATGGGCGCTTACCTGCATGGGAGACACACAGAAGCAAATTAATTTAGCTTTAGTTGCCGCCTCAACACCTGGCATACCATCCGACTTGTAGCTGAAGCTCTTACAATGATTCACATGCATGCCCCTACACCCATACGGCCTCTCACACTCCGCCTATCCATTGGGTCCATCATCAGTCATACTCACATGCTTCCTCTTCCTTGGCACACACCCCTAACACACTATAATGCCACTCACCTGCTCCTCTAGTCGCCCATACAGCTTGGCATACAGAGTTAGGACCCTGTCCACAAGCTTCTCCAACTCCTAAGAGGTGAATGCCGGGCCCTTCCCCTGTAGCATGTGCCATTTTCTGAACGAGAGGCAGGACACAGCAGCACACGCAGTGGAGTATTGGCTGTCTCAATGTGCAGGAATCAAGTGGCATGGGCTAAGTAAGATGGCGGTGAAGACCGTGGCGGTGTGCACCGTCACCGCATGCAGAGATCATGATTGGCCCCTGTGGCCCATAGAAACCAATGCTAACGAATGAGGAGTTGCACAGCAGTTCAGACCGCCAACCGCCATCACGTGTAACGCCAGCAGAATGATGTCACTTCCAACCGTCCTTCACATGTAGCACAGGTGGCCGCCATCTTAAGGGGTTATCCATTTGGATTAACAGTACGGGGACTGTGTTGTTGCCCCCATGGTATTCCCCATGACTGCCAAAATTTCCAATGACACATGCTTTTGCCATAATGATGTTAGTACCAATGCCTACAGATGTCTATGTCCCTGGCACAACAATGGCTACACAGGTCCAATGTGTGGTCACTGGCTGCCATCAATGTACAGATATATGTGTACAGAGTTGTGTATTGATGTATATGATGGATGTATACTGCCAGTTGTACTCTGAAACTCGTTCTCTTTACCTCCTCCGTAGGCATTGACCCATGTGGAGAGGGAAGGCTACACCAGTGTACAGACCCCTTGTTGACCTGGCTACCACGGAAGAACGCCACATAATCATCAGCTATCGGCTGAACCGTGACACAAACCATAAGCTGTGTTCCCTATTGGAGTGTGATCTACTGCCTGGCAATAAAAACCCCTATGTTATCCCTCGCATAGTACAGGTACTGGGTGTCTTAAGTTTTTTGGTTACTGGGTCCTTTCAGGCGACTGTGGGCTTGGCATCCAGTGTGTCACAACCAATTTTCAGCAGAACCTTGGCAACTGTCCTGACTGCCTTGTTGCGACACCTCCAGGCCTACATACAATTCCCACAAAGGGCAGCTCTTCCCACAGTGAAGTCCAATTTTTATGCAATGGCCAACATCCTTCATGGGATAGGTGCGATTGAAGGCACACATATTCCGCTTATACCCCCCAGGGCCACAGAGCAAGTGTATTGGAATCGTAAGAACTTCCATTCCATATATGTGCAGGTGGTGTGTCTTGCAGATCAATACATTTCACAGGTGGCAGCAAGATTCCCTGGATCAGTCCATGATGTCTACATTTTGAGGAACAGCAGTGTCCCACAACTCATGGCACAACTACAGGGAGAGAGAGCCTGGCTAGTACGTGAGTATGCATGGGAATGGTGCGCTGTGGTACTTGACATACTCTGGTTTGGCATTGTACAACTGTGTATCATGTGCTTTCCTTTTGCCTTCTTCACAGGTGATTCTGGCTACCCTAACATGCAGTGGCTGCTGACACCTGTGAGAAATCCCAGGGCAGGGGCTGAACAGCAGTACAATGATGCCCATGGTTGTACAAGGAGAGTTATTGAGAGGACCTTTGGCCTCCTCAAGGCCAGATTCAGATGCCTGCTTATGTCCGTAGGATCCCTGTGCTACTCCCCAAACAATGTTTGTTAGATCGTAGTGGCCTGCTGTATGCTGCACAATGTGGCCCTCATGAGACATATTCCACCACTGGAAGGGGAGGATGGAGGACTGCCACCTGTGGGACCCGAGGGGACGGAGAACAATGATGGAGAAGGAGAGGGGGAAGATGTGGACTCTAGGAATCAGCTCATTCAGCTCTACTTCCAATGAGTTTCAGGTACATATTGCACTGTGGATCTGACTGCACTGGTCAGGATTCATGTTGCTGGTGAACATTGTGCCTACACTGTGGTATGAGAGCAAGTGTGTGTGTGTGTCAGTACTGGCGGTGGACCAAGTGTTGCCCATCTCCTGAATGATAGTCAGATTGCTTACTGTTGTATTACACAGCTACTATAAATGTTCATACAGTATGTAACATGTTAACTTGTATAACTGACAATGCTTTAGTGTTGAGGGATCATGTATATTGTTGGCATGGAATCAATACATGTTGTCGAGAAAAGGATGACAGTTATTATCACTAACTACAGTGTGTGAGAAAACAGGGCTGATTGCAGAGGCCCCCTAACTTTTTGCCCCCATTTTCCACTTTATGCTGGTGTTTTCCTGACTCTGATGGTGCCCTGGGTACTGCTAACCAGTCCCAGGGCCTGTGCTCTGTGTAAAATGGATATGCAAATTAGGCTAATTATAATTGGCTAAGTTAACCTACTTATAATTCCCTAGTATATGGTAGGGCATGTAGGTTTAGGGACCACAGCATAGGTGGTGCACACCTAGGTGCATTGCTGAGGTGCCCAGTGTCATTTTAAAGGCAGGCCTGCCTTGCTGGCTGCTTTTAAATTAAAGTTATATGCAAATTCGACTTTGGAATTAAAAGTAGTTCCAAAGTCTTAAACTACCTTATTTTTACATATAAGTCACCCCTAAGGTGTGCCCTATGTGCCCCTAGGGCTGGGTGCCATGTAACTATAAGCAGGGACTTTATAAAAATAGATTTATAAACTCTGGTGAGGTAAAAACAGCCAAATTCGTTTTTCCCTCATTGAAGTAAATGGCCTTCATAGGCTAGAATGGGGAGACTTTATTTTACATTTTAAAGTCTCCTTAAATGTTGCATACCAAGAATTTGGTATCAAATTAATTGTTGTAATAAATCCCACAACTTCCAGTTGTGGGATTTAATATAACTTGTTCAGGTAAAGAGTTTTAGACTTTACCTAAAAAGTTGCCAATTTCAGCCCTGCATTGTTTTTGCTGCTGTGCTCTGATTGGCCAGCCTGCAGCAGCTTTGTCAAGCTGCCTTGATGAGGTGTGAAGTGGCCTGGCTTCACACAAAGGAATGAGCTTGTGGGAGAGAATCTCCCCTCAGCAGATGGTGAGGCAGGAAGGGGGAGGGCTGCCAAACTGGTCTTCAAAGGCAGAGAAGGACATTTGGAGAAACCAGCAACCCCCCCACATCCTGCAACCCCAGACAGCTAGGTGCCCCCTTGATTAGATTAGGAGAGGGCAAGAGAGGGGTGTGTTTATGATTTTTAGCCACACCAGTGGGTGGGCTCAGCCAGATGTAACCTCCAAAAATCAGATTCAGCCATGTTCGATTTTTAGAGAATGTTGCCCACTGGGATGGATTTTTGCCACACTTCCCAGGAAGTGGTCATCACAGGGGGACGACCCTGTACCTGATTGGAGAACCAGGACCCCCCTGCTTTTCACCCAGGAGCAAGGATAAAACTGGCAGACCTGCACCCACACCTCAGATCCCTACCAGATTTCAACAAGAAAAGAACTAAAGGAGAAGAAGGACTGCCCTGCTGGACCCCTGGCCCGCACCTGGAACCTGCACTCAGAAGGACTGCACCAGCTGCACACTTGGGCTTCACCACAAGAAGGACTTTGCCTGGCTTCAACTGGTTCAAGGAGGGACTCCCTGTTTTCTACAGGTGAAAAATTGCTATCCAGAGTCCCCCTGCACCAACTCCTGAAAAGTGACCAGCTGACCACTGTCCAGTGGCCAAAAAGGAGTTTGCGCCAGGTGCATTCTGGGAGTTGAAGTCCGCACCCCCCAAGGACCATCTCAGAACTTCTGGACCCTTGGGGTGAGCTGTGGACCCCAAAAGAACCTTAAAAGAACATCTGGGTGAAGCCCCAGAAGTTTGGAGAAGATTTGAGAATTTTTGTAAAAAAGCTCCAGAGAGGGACCGACCCGCCGCGGAAATTCTAGCCGGCTTGCCTCAACCGCGATCCGGCCTGACTTGGTGGTTCGTCCAGGTAAAGAAAAATCTCAGAAAAAGAGACTAAGGCCCGTATTTATACTCCGTTTGCGCCGAATTAGCGCCGTTTTTTTCGACGCAAATTCGGCGCAAAACTAACGCCATATTTATACTTTGGCGTTAGACGCGTCTAGCGCCAAAGTATGGGCAAATAGCGTCATTTTTTTGCGTGAACGCCTTCCTTGCGTTAATGAGATGCAAGGAAGGCGTTCCCGTCTAAAAAAATGACGGCGACGCAAATGCGTCGTATTTATACTCCCGGGCAAAAATCACGCCCGGGAGGTGGCGGGTCAAAAAACCCCGCATTTGCGCCACTATTTAACGCCTGGGTCAGGGTAGGCGTTAAGGGGCCTGTGGGCTCAAAATGAGCCCACAGGTGCCCTCCCCTGCCCCCAGGGACCCCCCCTGCCACCCCTGCCCACCCCAGGAGGACACCCAAGGATGGAGGGACCCACCCCAGGGACATTCAGGTAAGTTCAGGTAAGTATAATTTTTTACATTTTTTTTTTTTTTGGTGGCATAGGGGGGCCTTATTTGTGCCCCCCTACATGCCACTATGCCCAATGACCATGCCCAGGGGACACAAGTCCCCTGGGCATGGCCATTGGGCAAGGGGGCATGACTCCTGTCTTTACTAAGACAGGAGTCATGAAATGGCGTCTGGGCGTCGTAAAAAAATGGCGCAAATCGGGTTGAGGTGATTTTTTTGCCTCAACCTGACTTGCCCCATTTTAAGACGCCCTAACGTCATTTTTTCCCAACGCCGGCGCTGCCTGGTCTACGTGGTTTTTTTCCACGCACACCAGGCAGCGCCGGTCTGCTTGCGCCGGCTAACGCCATTCCATAAATACGGCGCCCGCATGGCGCTTCAGAATGGCGTTAGACGGCGCTAAATTTTTTGACGCTAAACTGCGTTAGCGCAGTTTAGCGTCAAAAAGTATAAATATGGGCCTAAGTCCGAAGGTAAAAAGTTGACCGGGACCTCCCAGCCATCGTATCCGAGAAGGGCTCCACGGACGTCGGATCAAGATCCAGGTTTAACCCGGTCGAAGGATTTTCACCTCGAAAAAACGACTAAGTCCGAAGGTAAAAATCTCCACCGAGGAATCCAGCATCGCGTATCCGGACAAGGGCTCCAGGAGGTCGGATTCGACTGGCAGGTTCGTCCCGTTGAAGAAAATCTTCAAAATAAAGACTAAGTCAGAAGGTAACTTTTTAACCAAGGCCTCCCGCGACTTGTAGCTGAGCAGGGCTCCATCGCGGTCGGCCTGAAACTTTGACTTTGCCCCGGTCGTGGTGTAACCAGATGACCTGATTGGCGCTTTTGGTTTCTAAGCGCTAGAAAAATAATAATTCTTTAAAAATTCATATCTCCGGTTCACTTTATCCGATTTTATTCGTTTTTGTGTCATTTTAAAGATAAAAATATAAACTATGTTTATAAATTGGTTTTGGATTTTTAAACTGTTTCCTGTGTTTTATTTAATTACTGTTTTGTGATATTTGAATGCTTTACACACTGTCTCCTAAGTTAAGCCTTGACGCTCGTTGCCAAGCTACCAAGGGTTGAGCTGGGATTATTTTACTGAGACCTAACTGTACCTAAGTGGAGGTTGGTGGCTTGTTGCTAGGTGTAGGTACCTACCTGCCCTTACCAATAACCCATTTTCCAACACAGTGGCTAGGCAATATTGTGGTTGTTGATATACTTCATTCCCTGTTGCCCTTTGTACCTGGATATGTTGCACGAAATGTAGTGTAACTGGTTTAAGAAGTGATTATGGAACAATAGTGAGTGTTGCAAAAGATCTGCCAACATCAGATGCTGCAATGGGCTGTGTGTTTAGTTCGTACTATAAATGTGTCTAATGTTGTATGAGGATAGTGTAGTTGATATGTATTACATGTCTATTGCTAACAGGTGTTACAGTGGTGCCTGCCCCTTTACTATGGACACAACATGGTGGAAAAGGTGATGTTTGTGGACTCTCCTGGCCATAGCTGTGATAAGAACTTACCATGGCCCTATCTGGACATTAGATTGCTGCAACATTCCCCTGCATATGTACATATTTGTAAATGACAGCTAATATACATGTGCATAAATAGTTTTAGAAACAACAATATCTGCTGATGCGAAGTAACAGTGTTTATTTATGAAGTGCAACATAAGGGATAGGACAGTGCATTGGAGTAGGCAGATGGTGAACGTTATACTAATTTTAATGTCCACAGCTGCTGGTAGCACAGAAGCAGAGTACATGGGGCCATGGGAAATGGAGATATGGCAGTGGATAGTCAACAAGGTGGCTCAGTGGCACACAAGGGCGACAGTTCATGGCAGAGTCACTTCCTGGCAGTGGGCTTGGTCTTGGCTACATTGTCACTGGTATGTCTGGGTCTCTGGCCACGTTTTCGAGGGGGTTCCTGGGCTACAGAAGAAGGGGTGTGGGTGGTCTGTGAGTCCTGTGGCAGGGCCACCATTCCACTAGCTGCTGAGGATGTTGAGGGCTGGTCTGTGTCCTGGCTAGTGGAACAGGCCTGCTGTTGGGTGGAGGACACAGGGATGATGTTGGGCATCCTCAAAAGCACCCCTGCAATGGAGGCTATGCTGGCATTCAGTTGTGTCCATTGCTCCATGGCCTCCTGTGGGTGTGCTACCTGAAGCCTCTGGTTCTGCAATGTGGCCAGGATCTGGCTCATCCTGTCCTGGGAGTGGTGGTATGCCCCCAGGACCTCTGCGATGGACTCATGGGCAGCCAAGTGCCTCCTTGAACCACCCACCTGAGCCATGGATACCCTCCCACTGGCCCTTGCCCCCTGTGCCTCTGTCCCCAGCACAGGTCGCCCAGTCCCACTTGCACTGTGACCTTCATCATCCAGCCTGGCAGTGGGTGTTGACTCTGGTCCCTGTACAGGTGGGCAGACAGTCAGTGGCCTGGAGACACTGGTGTGGGGTCGTTGGGCCACAGCTGATGGTGGGGGTGTCAGTGGTGTTCTGGGTGGGGCTTCTGGAGGGTGACTGTTCGGGGCTGTGGGATGGGCCATACTAGTCATCTGGCTCCAGACATCCAGCTGTATGTTTGCCACTTGGGCTTTCTTCTGCTGTTGGACTGGCACTTCATGGCACACTTCTTGGCACACCCAGCCAGGTGCCATGTGCAGTGGTACCTGTGTGGTATTGAAAATATTGTTTAGTGACTCCTTCAATATATGGGCATTGTGGCTAGTGGCTGATAGTGTTGTGGTAGTGCTGGTGGAGATATGGCATTGATTGCGCTGTCCCTTTGTATCATAGACGTGTGTTTATGTATTATTAATTGCCATTGGCATGTTTATCACCTGTCTTCTGTCTCCATCCTGTCATTGCCATATGCCTTCCAGCACATGCCACCTGTTTGGTCTGCTTCCATCTCCAATTATCTGCATGTAGGGTTCCTTGGGACTGTGTCATGCTTTGTTTGTTGAGGGATTGTTGGTGCATTGTGGGCAATGTAGTGTTGCCTACATTACATGGTGGGGATGGTCATTGTGTATGCAGGGATGGTTTGGAGGGTTAGTGGGGAGGTGTGGCCATGCAGGGGATATGGGTATGTGTGTAAGGGGGGTGTGTATATGTTGTGGGGTTTTGTGTTAGTGGCCAGGATAGGGTGAGAGATGCATTACAGATGTGGCAAATGGTGGGCGTATATATGACTTATCAGAGTCCAGTCCTCCAGTGAGTCAAGTGAGGCCCTCCAGGTGCAGGATAGCCAAGACCTTCTCCTCCCAGTCGCTGTATTCGGGTGGAGGAGGGGGAGGACCACCGCCAGTCTGGAACGTACCTTCCCCCGCAGGTCGTTCCAACTCTTCCTTATGTCGTCCCTTGTGCGTGGATAGGCTCCCATTGCATTGACCTTATTGACAATCCTCTGCCATAGATCCATTTTCCGGGCAATGGATGTCTGCTGTTCCTGTGCTCCAAACAGGTGTGGCTCGACCCTGAGTATTTCCTCCACCATGGTCCGCAGCACTCTGTCAGTGAAGAGGGGGTGCTTAGAGGGTGCCTTGGTGTGTGATGTGAGTGGTGTGGTGAATGGGAGTTATTGGAGGCTGTGCAGTGTGTGTGTGTGTGTAGGTGTGGTTGCAGATTGTGGGTGTTTGGTAGTTGTGTGTAGCATGTTGATATGTGTGTGAGACTTGTGTGAGGTGCGTGCGATGTGCACTAGTGTGTGATAGATTTCTGGTCTGTGGGCGTAGTGGGTGTCTGGTAGTTGGCTGGTGTAAATTTTGCATTGCAAAGGACGGTGGGATGTGTGTTGTGTGCGTTTTATAGTGGTGTGTGTAGGTGTGTGGCATGTGTGTATGTGTCTCAGGTGTGAGGGTTTCGTATTGTCCTATGTGTGCTGTTGTTGTTGGTGGGTGCCATCATTGTCCGTGGCAGTCTGTACCGCCAATGCTGGACCACCATTGAATGACCGCAGTGCTGATTTGTGACTCAGAATTTGGTGGGCGGTCGGTTCTAATTGTGGCAGTGGCGGGTTGCTAGGCTCAGGCTTTCCGCCGTCGTTCGGCCTGGTGGTTTATAGTAACTGGTGTTTTTTTTGGTGGGTTGTGGGTTTTGACTCAGAATACAGCGGAATGGTTTCCGCTGCCACCGGCTGTCTTTTGGGCGCAGCTTACATGGCGGTCAGTGGTATTTGCCGCCAAAATCAGAATGAGGGCCATAGCCTCTTTTGTCAAAGACCATTTTTAGGGTCGAGTGCGCAAGCACTCTAACCCCTGTTGTAATCTCTCTGTGGGCTTTTAACCACACCCAGGTTACGTCCATTACTTTCGTTGGTTTGTGGGCTTGCCTTTTAAAAGTTGCTTGGTTTTATTTGTGAAAGGCATGCATATGTCATGCCTTTTCTAGTGTATAGCACTCCTTGAGCGCACCGGAAAACTACTGAAAACATACGAGGCTCCATGTTTTCAGCATGGTTTCTGGACTACTTTCCCTTTTTATTTCCTACACAGCGCGATCGGGGACTCAAACTTGGTTCCCCAGTTACAAAGTCAGCAGCTTGGCCATAAGGGTAAACATGATAATGCTCGCTTTTATTATCTACATTTAAAGTGTCATGCAAAATGGTTTAAGGATTGCATAATTTAGACTAGTTTGCTTTCCGCGTTCTAGTGTTTCTGTGAACAACCGGTTTTCGTGAGTATATATTCGTCTTCGCACAGTTTTTCTCCTCCCGATTTGACATAGGTTTACTATACGCAGTTTCGTTATTAGTTTTACAAAATTCTCAGTACATTCTCAATACAAATACAGCGCACAAACGAAATATGCCATAGTTCCCGTCAGTGGTTTAAAAAAGTACAGTTTTTCTCCTGGAACTAATTCATCATAGAATCTTTTTGCCATGTCCAGATACTGGTGGTGAGTCGTGTATGGAATACTTCACAAATTTCCCTGCTGGTATTATTTAATACTTTTGTTCATTCTTAAATACAGATGTCCTACTGATCTCACCTTCTACATTGTTTCAAAATGTATTTCCCCTTCCTGGAATATAAAAAATAAAAGGCTGGCAGCTTTTATGGGGCATGCTCAAAAATGCACCTTTTGGGGATATTTTGTATTTGGTGGTGTACGCACCTTTCAGAGTAGTTCCCCAATTCTCTGTCCCGTGCATGGCTGGACAATCCTAAAGTATATGTCAAAGTAACAGACTAGAGCGTATATGCATTCTGCCAACACGCACTTTGACTTTAAATTCATATCGCCAGGGTGAGGCCTCTGAGATCTCACCAGCTCAATATTGCACCAATTCCGTGCTTGCAAGATCTCCATGCCGTTCCTACAGAAAATCTCCACTAGAAATGCAACCTTTGTACAAAAATACAAAAATAAGAGGTTTGGAACTTTTACATTTCAATTTTGTTTGCACATTAATTTATATATGTATATATATATATATACACATATATACACATATATATATATATATATATATATATATATATATATATATATATATATATATATATATACATATATATCGTCCTCCACTGCCAAATGAACACATCGCCGTCAACTTAAGCTTAAAGGAGAGCAAGTAATTGTAACAAGAAAACATACTTTAAAGACAGCGAAGCAACAGTGGTGACTAGGAGGGATCTATTACCAGTGCTTTAAGTGGGCTGGTATTATTCGGTACTGAGTACCGTAACTTTTTTATTTTGAGAGGGAGAGTACCTGCACTTCTCGAAGAAAACTTAGAACTTTTAATTGGAGATTACTTCACCAAAAAATGCCCTTTGCTTCTAAGTAATACATGAATCCACTTATCCATTAATTTATTCATTCATTTATTCAAAGGTGCTGCTCAGCTCACTTCTGACATTTTTCAAATGTCATTTTCAGAAAAAATGGCGTGCGCCTTTTAATGGGTGCTCTTAACAACGTTCGTTTGCTCCATGAGGGGGAGGTCTCTATGTGTGTCTGTGTGTGTATAAGAGACGGGCGTGATGTCATTGTTTGCATTTACTGGAAATTACATTTGGAAAATGTCGAAAGTGAGCGGTGCAGACTGCTGACCCATATCTACAAGGCCACACAAAGGCACTCTGCGTGGCTTTTCATGGCCTTGTAGATATGGAGTAAGGCAACACAGCGCAAGTGGCTGCATTGCCTTACTTTGCGTCAGGGAGGCGTTTCCGTGGGTGTTGCATGGGTGTTCCTACACAACATCCATGGATTTTGTGACGTAGCAGAGAGAAATATCTTTATTTCTCCCTGTTTTTTCCTCTTTGACTTTCCTATTTCATTTTGCAGCACACATAGGAAGAAACGCCTCTGTTGATTGTTTTTGTGCAGGAAGGTCTCCCTTCATGCACAAAAACAATCATCCCCACAACACAAGCACCCTTGCAATTTCTGCACCAGCGCAGGGGGAGAGGACAGAAATGTGCCATATCTTGTAGTTACGGTGCATTTCCGCCCTTTCCCGGTAGCGCCCTTAGCCACGGGGCCTTGTAAATATGGGCCTCAGTTGTGGATTTTGCCATTTTAGGAGTGACAGAATAGAGGGTTCTGGGTAGCTTAAGGTGACCTGTTCCACCAGATGTAGTCACCTCAGGGGCAGATTAGTTGCAGGAGCTAGCTGGACAGTGGCCTCTAGTCTCCACACCCTTTACTCACCTAAATCCAGGATTTAAGGGTCACCCCTGACACCAGAGCCTCAGATTTTATCAATCTTATTCGAAGAAGGACCCGAAGAAGCTCTGCATCACCAACAACCAGACTGTCCACCGCTCCAAAGCAAAAGAAGAAAAATCTGTCCCTGAGGCAAGACTGGGAACTGCATGACCATCCTTCGTACTTGGCTGAAACTCATCACTCCCGACCAGAGGGACACCTGTGGAAGTCAGAAGCACCATCAGCCTCCCTTGAACTAGTGGCACTAGTCCCCTGCAAACTGCAGGTAAAAATGACAGCTGAATCTGAAGTTGCACTGGCCATCAGGCCACCATGGGATCTTCAAGAAACAGGTGGTCCTGTGCCTTCTGGGAGCCACAGTCTAGCCTGCCTCCAAGTTTCAGGCCGCTACCTCACTCCTTCGGACCCTGGTTACTTCCTAAAGGTTCCTGGCACCTTTACCTCTGCCAAGCTTGATGGACGCCAGCCCCGGTGACTGTCATCTTTACATACCGCTGCATGTGCGAGCCCCAGCTGAGATTTTGCATCTCCTGGTCATCAATGTTGTGCCAGTAGTAAAAACAGCTTTTGTGTGAGCCCTGTTCAGCACCAAGGACAGACAGGACACCTCTGCAGCCGGACCCCACAGACCTGTTCGGTGTGCACGGACGGATGTGGCCTGATCCCAGGGCCCGCAATACCTTAACCCTGCAAGGGTTCTCCACAGCTTGACCTCCAACTGGTTGTTTGTTACCAGTGGCATCCCTGACTTGAGTCACGATCAGCACCACGGACAGCCAGAACAACTCAGGTAAAACTGCTCTGACTGTCATTATCTGGTTCCAGGGGTTGCACTAACATAACTCCCCAACGGTTCCATGCAACTCATTTTTTAAGTATATTCTTGATATATATATATATATATATATTTATATATATATATATATATACATATATATAACATTTTCCCATTGACTTCAATGCAACGTTTAAATGCCATTTCTGTTGTGATATTATATTGCTTCTGAGATTGATATTTCTGGTTGTCCCAAACAAATATTGTTTGTTTTGGTGTCTATATTTATTTATATAACAATAAGCTCTGTTTTTATAAGTTGGTGTTGGATATCTTTCGAGTCTGTCAATTGCTTATTGTCCATGTTTGAGCTGTGAAATGCTTAACTCCTGTTGCTGTAAGTAAAGCCTGACTGCTCTTTGTCACACGACCAGGACTGAGGTAAGGGTTTTCTAGTGTGAATCAAAGGACCATCTCTGCGGTATCGTAAGAGTATTACATGATGAGGACTAAACCCCACGCCACATAATACGCCACTTTCCTAAAGATGTAAACATGAACCAGCTTGTAATCGCCCTTATTTACTCATAAATGCAGTTTTCTTCCTCTGTGAGACTATATCATGTACAGACACAATAAATATATATAATATTTGGACGATTGCAATCCCTAGAAAAATACTACGTGCATTTTTCATTTTATAGTTTGCTTGACGTGACTATTTCACCGTTGCAGAAAAATCACATCACTACTCAACTATAACACTGTCTTACAGGTGGGTTAAAATGTCAGAGTGGTTACTAGCAACACCAGCAAATAGTGAGGCGAATAGCTTTCTGTATGGAACATCAATTGCAGCTGTCACTGTCAATTAAACACTTCAAATAATATGCGGATTTTCGGCTCTCTTTATTTTTCCTGCTGAGTATCTATTTATTACACTGCTGAAATTCCCACAGAAGAGGCACCTTGTTGTGTCCCTTTTCTCTTTTTGTTGTGCCTTTCTTACATGTGTGATGTCATTGTCATGTGTAGAATAGTGTAGCTGGAATGCAGCGCTAAAGATGTCACTGTACAGCAGAGGTCTTCAAACTGGGGGGCGGGCCCTCCTTGGGGGGCCTTAAGTGATCCCAGGGGGGGCGCCAAACTCTGGCCAATAGAAATATTATACAGATAACATGCCTTTGTTTTAAGCAGCAGCACGTTATTGCAGTTTTAAAAAGGTAACAGTACTTAACTGCAATGTTTGAATAGGTTTAGACATGTTTAAACATTACCATCTTTCTAAAATAATTGTGAAAAATTCTGAGGGTGGGCCCAATGATTTTTATTTTTCAACTGGGGGGGCGCGGCATAACAAAGTTTGAAGACCACTGCTGTACAGTAAAAGAGGCTCAATGGGTGATGGGCAGACCGCGTGTAAACGTTGCTCTCGGCGGTGTGTTAACTTCAGAACTTATTCACAGAAATATTGTGAATGTTACTTATGTATACCATACCAATATTCTTAATAAATGGGCTTTACAGCATTTCAGAATGCTGTGTGTGGCGGAATTTCTTCCTGTGTACTTTTTAGGGTCGAGCCTGCGTTGCATGCGCCTGCATAAGCATGCATTGCATGAGCCTGCATGCATGCGTATCGCAGCGAGACGCTTTAGTTTTTAGAAAAGGCCTCGGAGCCCTGTCAACGTCACGTCAGTGATTTTTATTGGTTGGTGGGCTTGCCTAATAAAATCTGCTTGCTTTCATTAGTGGACGGCACGCATACGTCATGCCTTTTCCGTGGCTAGCCCTCCTCTAGCGCAGTGACCCAGTTCAGAAAACATGCGAAGCTCGCTGTTTTCTGTCGGCTCGTGGACTTCTTTTTCTCTAATTTACGAGCGCGATCTCGCTTGGCAGAAGTCGAGCGCTTTATATAGTTAATTTCACTTTTTCGGGTTACGTACATAAATGCACTTTTGCCCGATAGGTGAAAAGTCGGGTTAGGAGTTTACAACGCGATCAGCTCTAACATGAGCAAACGCGAGACCCGTTGCATTTTAAATGCTTGTTTTTCTCGGAGCTACTGAGTTACTTTGAATGTGTGCCTTGCCAGAGTGAACAGGAGTAGTCTGGAAGCATTTGTGGGCCCCTTATGTTTAGCTTCATTGTCCGTTCTGCTTTGCCTTCAGGGCATTTAAGTTGTTTGTGCAGTACAGTGTTCTTTTCTGCGTTCTTCAGTGACGAATATTTGCATTGTTGTTGTGTGGTAAATGTTGTGGGGGGTTGCATATGGCTGTTTTTCATATTTGCTTCGAAAAACAGTGAGTGTTATGAGTACTGATTCAATGAGACCTGTGCACCTTGTGATGGCATTGTCTTCTTGGGTGAAGCAGGCTGAATGATGTGCCAGCGTTTTCACCAGGAACAGGTAGGCGAATGGCTGAAATTATGTCACTAATGCTTCTGGTATGATCTGAGTTGTAGACACTACTCATCTAACCAATTAAGACTTTAAATAACCTACTATCATCAGTTTGTGCTGCTCGAACCCATCAACGTAACAAATCTGTCTTCACGAAAACCGGCTTTAATAGTGACCTTAAATCGAAATGCTTTACATTTGTTTGCAAAAAAAGAAACTGCCTTTTGATCAATTTATTGTTTATAATTGCACAGGTATTAAACATATCTGGACCCAGAACTCTTTCATGAGAAGACTCAAGAGACCAAATAGGTCTGAAAAGGGTCTGAGCCATAAACGTTTTTCAGCAAATTGCCTGGAACCGGTTTGGTGACTTACAATGCCCTTATGTTTTATGATAGCGGTAATTTGTTCCATGAGTAAATACATGGATTTAAAAAGATTACTCAATCAAATATGATAAAGCCCATTCCTGACACATTCCTCCCTATAAGTGTGAGTATTCTTTCTCCATTCAGTAAGCTCAAAGCTGTATTGAAGTGAACATAGAACATCATAACTTCCAGGCAGTGCTCAATTTGTAAATAAAAACGTGCCGGTGCCCAAAGCCCTCCTCTTAAAACACGCGGCTGCTGAAATTAAATGAGCGAGCATGGAATACTGAGACAGCGTAATCCTGGAGCCACCTCGGGACTCTTCGGTCCATTTAAAGCCACCCCCCTCCCATTCAGATTACTCTTGCAGCTTTCTGCTTTCTCCCATTGTGTCGCTTTTTCGTTTTTCTCTTCCTCCGTCTTTCCCATATGTGTCTTTTGTTCGCAGTAAAATGTTTGAGGCATAAAAATAAGTGTCGGGCCTCAAAAATAGGTGCCGGTGCTCCGCACCGGAAACAACAAGCACAAATTAAACACTGCTTCCAGGTATAAAAATTTAGGACAATTCACGAGGATTTGAGCATGGGGTGGTGTGTCGAGTGAACCAAACGATTTGTACAAGTTGAACATATACATAATTGTTAAGGGAAGTTTAATGCCAGTGAGCAACTTTATTTATGAATGTCAGAAGATCTGCTGTGCATGTAATTGCAGAGCTTGCAAAGGAGAGGGATGCTGCTCAGAACAAGCACTGGCAAAGCCAATAGGTCTCGCCTAGGCAAGCGCTATTGGCTTTGGCAATGTCTTTTAGCAATTATGTACACCGGTGTGGCTGCTGTTCAGCATAGCTAAAAGTTAGTGGCGGGACTTGGGTGGGGTAGATTGGAGTGGGGTAGATTGGAGGGGCAGAGTTGGGTAGATTAGCATGGTAGGTTGAAGTGGGGAAGATTGAATTGGGTAGACTGGGGTGGAGTTGGGTACATTGGAGTGGAGCAGACTGGTGTAGATTAAAGTGGGGTAGATAGGAATATAGTAGATTGTGGTAGAGCAGACTATATTGGGTAGATTGGAGTGGGTAGGGTAAATTGAGGAAGAGAGAAGTGATGTGGATTAAATTCGAATGAAGTGGGGTAGACTGGAATTAAGTCGGTAGAGTGGGCGAGATTGGGTGGATTATAGTGAGGTAGAATGGCATGGAGTGGGGTAGACTGGGGTAGTTTGGAGTGTCGTAGATTGGTTTAGAGTGGAGTGGGGAAGATTGAAATGGTGTGGAGTAGATTGGGATGGGATGGGGTAGATTGGAGTTGGGTGGAATGGAGTAAATTGGGGCAGAGTAGGGTAGAGTGGGGTAGATTGGAGTTGAGCAGGTTGGGGTAGGTTGAATTGGGGTAGAGTGAGGTGGAGTGGAGTAGACTGGGGTGGAGTGAAGGAGATTGGAGTTGAGTGAGGAAGAGTGGAGTGGGGAGAATGCAGTGGGTACAGGGTAGAATGGTGTAGGAAATATTGGGGTAGATTGGAGTGGGGTAGACTGGGGAAGAGAGCAGTACAATGGATACGGTAGATTGGAGTGGAGTGGGTAGAATGGATAGAAGTGGAGTAGTTAGGAGTGGAGAGGAGTAGATTGGAGTGGGGTAGATTAGGGTGGAGTGGATACTGTGGAGTAGGGTAGATTGGAGTGGGATAGATTGGGTGGATTATGGTAGGGTAGGTTGGATAGTTGTGGGGTAGAATGGAGTGAGACAGATAGTAGTTGGGCAGATTGGGGTACATTGGAGTGGGGTGTGGTAGATAGGAGTGGAGTAGATTGGAGTGGAGTTAGAGTGGTGTGGGGGTAAATTGAAATGTGGCGGGGTAGGTTGGAGTTGGGTAGATTGGTTTAGAGTGGGGTAGATTGGAAAAGAGTTGAAGCAGAGTAGATTGGGGTAGGGTAGTTTGGGGTGGAGTGGAATAGGTGATTGAAGTAGGATGGAGTGGGTTATATTGGATTGGAGTGGGGCAGATTTGGGTGATGTGGTAGACTGGACTGATGTGGAGTGTCATAGATTGGGGTAACTTGGGTAGATTGGTGTGGGGTAGTTTGGGGTAGAATGGCATGGGGTAGATAGGAGTGGATTAGAGTGGAGTGGAGATAGATATATTGGAGTGGAGTCGAGATTGGAGTGCAGAAAAATAGATTGGAAAAAGAGTGGAGTGGGGTAGATTTGAGTGTAATGTAGTGGGGTGCATACATTTGGAGTAGATTGGGTGGATTAGAATAGAGTAGATTGGAATAGGGTGGGGTAGATTCAAGAGGGGTGACTGGAGTGGGGTAGTTTGAAGTGGGGTAGACTGGAATGGTCTAGGGTAGATTGATGTGCATTGGGGTAGAGTGGAGTGTAGTGTGTTAGTTTGGATTGGGGTAGAGTGGGGTAGGGTACATTTCAATAGAGTGGGGTGAGGTGGAGTTGGGTGGAGTGGGGTAGATTGGAGTGAGTGGAGCAGATTGGAGTGAAGTAGATAGGGGTAGATTGGATTGGGGTAAAGTGGGGATGGGTAGATTGGGGAGGGGTAAATATGAGTAGGGTAGATTGGGGTGGAGTGGAATGGGATACACTGGAGTGGAGTGGATTGGGGTTGAGTAGGTTAAAATTGAGTGAGTGGGGTAAATGTGAGAGGAGTGGAATAAATTGGATGAAACCGAGTGGGGTAGATTTGGGTAGAGTGGAGTGAAGTGTGGTTGAAGTCGAGTAGGGTAAATTGGAATGGAGTTTGTTAAATTGGACTGGGGTAGATTGGAGTGGAGTGGCGTAGAGAAGA
This sequence comes from Pleurodeles waltl, assembly GCF_031143425.1. Taxonomy (NCBI): domain Eukaryota; kingdom Metazoa; phylum Chordata; class Amphibia; order Caudata; family Salamandridae; genus Pleurodeles; species Pleurodeles waltl. The sequence goes on from NC_090443.1 coordinate 506,248,310, forward strand.
GTGGGAAAGATTGGTGTAGAGTAGGGTAGATTGGATTGGAGTTGGTTGGCTTGAGGTACATTGGAGTGGGGTGGATTAGGGAGAATGGAGTGGTGTAGATGGGAGTGGACTGGAGTGAAGTGGAGTAGATTGGAGCAGAGTGGAGTAGATTTAAGTGGACTGCAGTAGATTGGGATGGGATGGGATAGACTGGAGTGGGTGAATTTGATTGGACTAGATTGAGTGGATGGGGTAGATAGGAACGCAGTAAAGTGGGGTAGATTGGAGTACAGTGGGTTAGATTGGGTTAGAGTACATTGGACTGGGGTAGATTGGATCATAGTGGAGTGGATTGGGGTAGATTGAGTGGAGTGAGTCAGATTGGGTTAGAGTGGGGTAGATTGAAGTGGAGTAGAATGGAGTTTGGTAGGTAAATTGTGGTTGGGGTAGATTAGGTGGAGTAGATTTGGGTAGATTGTAGCTGAGTGGAGAGGGTGGAGTGGATTGGGTACATTGGAGTGGAATAGATTTCAGTGGAGTGGAGTAGACTGGAGTGGGGTAGAGTGGAGTGGAACAGGTGGTGTGGATTGGAGGGGCATAGAGTGGAGTGTCATGTTGTGTTGTGGAGTGAGTGGCCTATATTGGCTTTGTGTGGAGTTAAGTGGCATGGCGTGTCGTAGAGTGTCTTACAGTAGAGGGCCGTAGAGAGGACTGGCATGTCAGAGTAGAGTGGAGTGTCGTAGAATGGAGTGGCATGGTGTAGGGAAGTACCCTCTTTCTTGCCATGGTTACCCCCATTTGCTGCCTGATGTCAGTGTGCTTGACTGTGTTCACTGGGATCCTGCTAACCAGGACCCAAGTGATTATGCTCTCTCTCCTCTAAATTTGGTTGTTGGTTACTGTTAACACAGTATTTCACCTACAATTGGCACACTGGTGCCCCCTTATAAGTCCCTAGTATATGGTACCTAGGTTCCCAGGACATTGGGGTTCCAGGGAATCCCTATGGACTGCAGCATATCTTTTAGGGAGCTCATGCAGAGGCTTCTGCAGGACAGCCAATGTAGCCTGCGTGAAAAGGTGCAAGCACCCTTTCAGTGCCATTTACACTGCACCAGGTCACTTATAAATCACCCCTATAGCAGGCCCTCCAGCATGAGGGCAGTGTGCAAAGTACCTGTGTGTGAGGGCACCCCTGCAGTAGTAGAAGTGCCCGCACGACCTCCAGGACAATTTTCCAGGACTTGGTGAGTGCGGGGATGCCATTTTACACGTGTACTGGACATAGGTCACTGCCTATGTCTAGCTACATAATGGTAACTCCAAACACAGGCAAGTTTGGTATCAGACATGTTGGAATCATACCCCAAGGCTTTTGCAAGCATTGGTTGTATGATTCCATGCACTCTGGGGGCTCATTAGAGGACCCTCAGAGTTGCCAATTCAGCTTTCTGAAGTTTTCCAGGCATCCCCAGATGCTGCCACCTCACAGACAGGTTTCTGCCCTCCTGTTGCTTGAAAAGCTTGAGCCCAGGAAGGCAGAACAAAGGAGTTCCTTTGCGAGAGGGGTATTACACCGTCTCCCTTTGGAAATAGGTGTTAAGGCTTGGGAGGCGTAGCCTCCACATGCCACAGGAAATGCTTTGATCAGCATATTTGTTGCCCTCCTTGCGTAAACCAGTCTACACCGGTTCAGGGACCCCCAGTCCCTGCTCTGGCGTGAAACTGGACAAAGGAAAGTGGAGTGACCACTTCCCTGTCCATTACCACCCCAGGTTTGGTGCTCAGAGCTCCTCAAGAGATCCCTGGGTTTTGCCACCTTGGATTCAAGGTTGGTAGGGAACTCTGGGAGCATCTGAGTGGCCATTGCCAGCAGGTGACATCACATCCCTCCCCTGATAGGTGCGTACCTGGTTAGGTGACCAATCCCCCTTCCAGGGCTATTTAGGGTCTCCCCTTTGGGTGGTTCCTCAGATTCGGATTGCAAGACTCCAGCAGGAATCCCCTGCATCCTCCACTTCGACTTCTCACTGAAGAAACTGCACCTGGACCCTCCAGGAACTCTACAAGCTGCAACAAATAAGCAAGACGCCTTCTACAACTGTTTCCCGGTCATGCATCCTCTGAGGACAGCCCGTCTTCAGCCTGCAACAGAAGAGCGAAGGAATCTCCCTTGGGGTGAAGGAGTCACACCCCTGCTTCAGCAGGCACCAACTGCAACGACAACCGGCTGCGTGGATTCCCTCTCCTGCTGAGCTGTGAGGATCCTGCATCACGGGTGGTGGACCTAAGTGGTCACAACGGTCCTCTCTTCCAACTGTCCAACTTTGGTGGAGGTAAGTGCTTGCCTCCCCACGCAAGACAGTACCCCGTGCACCTTGTGTTTTGCAGCTGCCAAGGCTTGTTGTCATCCTTCCTCCAAGTCCTTCATGCATCTTGTAGCTCTGAGCCCCAGCACTCTACCTTGTGATGCACAGCTTTCTGAGTGATTCTCCAGCGGCGTAGGAGCCTTTGTTGTAGTGCTGCGTGGGCCTCTTCTGCAACTTGTTTGTCCCCATGCTGTGGGACTCCTGTGTGTGCTGCCTGGTCTTCTATGGGCTCTCTGAGTTGCTGAGGGCCCCCTCTGACTACTCCACCTGACTACTCCACCTGGTCCTTCCTGGTGATAACGCGTCCCAACTTTGCTAATTTAAACTTACACAGGGACTCGTTTTAGGCGAATGAACCTTTTGACCCTGATTGGAGACTCCTCAGGACAAGATATCTATTTAACATCTCAATTAATAGATCAATAACCTCATCAATATTCACGATGACTAATCAATCAAACTAATCAATAACATCTAATAAGAATCGGACACACCATGACCTTTCAGCCACACAACTCTGGTAAGAGTTAGGATATTTATTCCCTATTAGTTACACTCTAATAGCATATTTATTAGTCTCAATATCAGTAAGCACATCAAAACCACTACAATATGGCAACTTGAATAAGATTTTATCAAAGCATAGATCATGAACATTAGAACAAAGCACGACGTTAACATGAATCAACTTTAGCAGAGTATCATTAGCACGTTATTCAACAAAGCAATAATTCAGTCATTTGTCTATTTGCATCCAATTTTAGTGAACTCCTCGACTAACCTCGAATTAGCATCAGCATGTTGGGCTTCATGCAAAACAATTTAGCAACAAGAATTTAGAAAACATCTAACTATAGCCTCTATGAAAAGAGCAGTTGGTACCTAGAAAGAAAAGGTAAACAGACAATTTCAATATATCATCATATAGTTACCCCTCCAAATGGGTCAGCATCCAGCGTCAGTCTTCGTCCTCAGGACATCAGTCAGTTCGCCGTCAGCCAGGATAGAACAGCTAAGTCTCAGCAGGGCATTGCAAGAAGGAACTCTTCCCTCATAAGGAGAAGTAAGTATCGGGCAAGTAAGAAGGTGAGGATGGTTTAAGGTATCAAACAGCTAAAGACGAAGTCTCTCAGAATAACAAGAATAGTGACAAGAAATGGCATCAAAGTGGCGAGGAAGAATGGCTAAGAATGGCTTGGTAATGGCGCAATAATGGCTGATTTCTCCTTGTGTCACGCCATTATATCAAACTTGTCGAACAAGTCTCTAATTTTCCATTGGGCAGTATTTGGTGCATCGTTATCTTTGTCCAATGATCCATCACACACCTTACTAGAATTTTCACCTAATACAGTTCTCACGTAGTTTATTGGCTCCTGTGATTGACGTCTTCATCGGGTAGAATGTCAGGTAAGAAAAGTTACACATGTCTCTCTAGTCAGTAGTTCCATTGTCTTCTCCTAGTCTAAGCGACCTTGCACCTGTTGCGAATTACACTGTTGCATTCAGCAAGAATGTCTCCTTGAGCAAGTCGGGTCCCATGAGAAAGAATTTACTACAGCTACACACATATCTCTAGCTTCTGGAAAAGTACAGCTTCACGTCCTTCAGGAAGACAGCACATTGCACGTCAGAAAAACACAATTTAATATGAGACTAGGCAGCTAGGCCCAGACCCTTGCTAACTAAGGCCTAGTGATTAATTTAGCAAAACCTTAATACATAACTCATAATGCTAATACAAAATCATACATTAGTACATTATTAATTCAGCATTAGTCAGTCTCATTAATCATCGTATACATTGGTGGCCGCTCCCCGTGGGCACATTTCAAACGCGTGCATTAGTATTATTCTAACACATTCTCTATGCGGCTTCATTATACATTATTTTGCAAGCATTTCATGTTAATACTTATTATAAAAGTTACACTCCAACAATCCCTCCTCTGATGACTCTTGTCATCACACAATTCTGTACCTTTTCACAATTTCATTTTTCAAAATTCCCTCATCTCAATTTCTTCCCTCGACTTTCTCTTTCCATATTTTACTCTGAACATTTTCTCCCTTTTCTTTTCTTCCCTCCTCTCATTATGTTTCGCCAATTTCAATTTAATTCTTTTGCTAATTTTGCACGACAACCATAATCCAAATAAGCAAGCTAGAACAATCAATAGCCCCTGTATTATTTTTGCCAATATTCCATGCCAAATATTACTAAACCAGCTTCCAACCTTAGTAAGTCCCTTTCCAACCTTTTCCCAAACACCTGGTTCTTTCAGTTCCTTCAAATCTGTACTATCTCTTGTTAGGTTAGTAAGCATACTTCTAATCTCATTACTATTGTCAGGTATGTAAGCACAACAATGTCGCTCATTAAGCATCTTACAGACTCCGCCATTTTTCTCTAAAAGAATGTCTAAAGCAAGCCTGTTTTGAAGAGTCATAGCCCTCTCCACAGCAAGTTCAGTATCCATCAGAAGTATAGCTCCTGTAAAATTTGTCAGCATGTTATCCACAATAGTAGACAACTTTCTAATCTTTATCGAATTCAAGATAACTCTCACTGAAGGAATTATCGCTCCAAATATGTCTCCTACTACACCAGCAGCAGTCTCTCTCCTTTGTCTAGTACGATGTAATTCAGACAATTTCAGAAACGTTTTTAAGTCCTCTAACTGATATATCTTTGGGAAAACTAACCCCAAATAACATGTCCCAAACCATCCCTTTGGAAGACGGTAATAAGCATTAAGTCCACAAATATAATAGATCCCAGGGATCGCTGGATCCTGTCCATTTAGCATGAACGTCCATTTGCTCTGAAACAAAAACACATGCTTACATTCACTCGTTCCCACAAACACATTGTCATAATATGACTTTGGTCGCGTTATGCAAAGCTTACCTACGTGCAGTGCATCTAAAGCTAATTTACTTGTTCCCTAACTGCACTATAACTTTCACTACTAATAAAAGATCGTTGCTGCAATCCTTTCTCCAATTTCCCTTTCAAAGCCCTTCTTCTATCTTCCGTGTGATCTAGAAAGCTTTTCTCTACAGGTGTAAGCAAACATGTCAAGTTATTGCGGTGTGCATATGATGTACTAATTGTTAATGTCGCTTCAAAGAACCCCTTAAATAGTTTTATGCTGTAGTATTTAGCTACGCTATTCAAATCTTCTTTGATAGGCACATAAGAAAACACAAGGTCGTGATTGGAGTAAAAGTATTGAATCTCTTCCTGGTTATAGAATCGTGTTAGTAACAGACTACAGCTTATCCCATAGGTTAAAGGCAAACTATGATAGATAACTCCCTCTTGTACCGAAACAGGAATCTGCATACACACATAGCAAGCTTTTGCATCCATAGTATCAACATACTCACTCAGCAAGCGATAGAAAACATTAGTAGATAGTTCCCCTTTTGTGTTAGCTCCCTCATGCAAATACTTCGTATCCTGTTCAAACCTCTCCCAAGCTGTTAGTGTAGCGGCGGTCTCAGGAATTGTAGCATTGTTAGTCTCACTTTTATCCACCAATGGCATTCCCACAATCAGAATTATGATGAATATCACACACACGACACCTAAAGCAACACCCAAACATTTACAACGCCTACTCCCCCTATTATCATCTCTAGTGTTAGCCATGATCTGTAAAGAATCAGAAAGTGAAGTAATATTAGTTCAAACAACAACCAACAGAGGATGGTTGAAACTTATTATGACATGTCTTTTCAGCAAGCTAAGCAAAGTCTTTCTTTAGCAAGTATTTACAGCTTTCTCATTCACTCCCAGGATCCTTGTCAATTCAGTTTAGCAGCTTGTCAAGACCAGTTCTCAAACGTCAATTCAGGCTATCAGTGTCACATTCGGTAATTTATCAGTCTCTTTTCTCAGCTTTCTTTAATTTAATTTCCACATCAGCACAGTCTTTTTCTCTGGCCAGACTCAGGTACCAAAGTACTGACCTGGGACTTCTCGATCAAAACAGAATGCCAAGAACTCTTGTTGCCACTCAGCTGACGTTGCATATGCCCCTTCAGGACCTGCATACCTTCTGTTCGCTATTCTCTTTCTTTTCAACTTGCAGTCACCTTGCAATTCTCCTTCGCTCAGGTCTTCTTTACTTGTTGTATCGACCTCTTCCTCTATTGTATCATCAACAACCACCTTCCCTTTTGTCACTTGCGATTCCGGCCACCTATCTCCTTTCAGTGTTCCTCTGGTCTTTGATCTTCCTTGTGGCAACTCGTTGCCCTCCTCTGTCTCTATGGTGTTCTCTCTTGATGGACCTGCAATTGGCTCAGGAGGAGTCTGGACACTCTGACTCCCTTCCGCCACTCCTTCGTCTTCTGGGTCTGTCAGGGGCTCAACTTCAATACTGCATCCGTCTTCTTCTGGAAGGACCTCTCTCTGGGTCGGACCTCCTGGAGCCTCAGTTGAGATAGGCTCTCCATCACCCCTCTGGGTCTCGTTTGTTATTGGAGTGACCAAGCCGTCCTCAACTGGCTCTCCTTCTGTCTGAGTTCCCCTTTGATTACTCTCCGGCCCTGAGACTTCCTTTTCTGCTGTTTTTACTTTCGACAATTAAATTTCCTCATCAGTTGGACACGTCACCTTTTTCGTGTGACTGACATAGATCCAGTTCGGAATTCTCACACATTTCACAGCAGTAGTAGTCGGTAGAATTACTTGATATGGCCCCTTCCAACGTGGCTCCAAACACGACTTCCTCACGTGTTTATTGATGACAACCCAGTCACCTGCTTTCAGGTTGTGACCTGGATCATTTATCGGTGGCAGTGTGGTTGCTTCCACCTGGTGAGAGAAAGAGCGGACCACGTCAGCCAGACCCTTGCAGTAGTCCAACACCATATCATCCGTGATATTCACAAGAGCATTTGCAGGCACTGCGGGCAGTCTCCTGGCTTGACCCATGAGAATTTCATGAGGAGAAAGTCCTGTTTTCTTGTTGGGTGTAATTCTCATTGACATTAGCACCAAAGGCAATGCATCAAGCCATTTCAAATTTGTAGCTGCACACATTTTTGCCATTCTCGACTTCAGGGTACCATTCATCTGCTCCACTAATCCTGAGGCTTCAGGGTGGTAACTACAATGCAGCTTCTGTTTAATGTTCAATGCTGCGCACAATGGCTTAACCACCTTATTGTTGAAGTGACTTCCTCTATCTGATTCTAAAGAGATCGGAAACCCGAAACGTGGTATCAATTCCCTAAGCAGCAGCTTCGCTACTGTGAGGCTGTCATTCCTACGTGTGGGGTTTGCTTCAATCCAGTTACTAAAGATACACACAATCACCAACACGTATCTCAAACCTCCACACACAGGCATCTCAATAAAATCCAATTGCATTCTGCCAAATGGACCTCCTGCTCTCCAAATGTGGCTCAAATTCACCACTGTCCCTTTCCCCGCATTCATCTGCTGACAGATGATGCACATGTGACAAATCACTTCTGCAGCTTGCCTGACATTCAGGTTAAACTAGTCAATTTTGAACAACCTAATCATGGCATCTTTCCCAATATGTGCTTGCCAATGATAAAACCTTGCAAACTGTGACAAAAGACTGTTTGGCAAAACCATTTCCCCCTCGTCTGAAACCCACAAATCATCTGGTCTTTGTACACATTGCATCTTAAGCCAAGAGCATTTCTCGTCTCTGCTGGCACGTCCTTGCAACAGCTTCAATTCCTCCAACGTGTCAACCACCCTCAAACTGTACCCTGTGTATGTCTCATTTTCTGTTTCAGTTAACAATTCCACTGATCTTTAAACGATATACAGTTCAATGCGCAAAACCTTGCGACTTGATCCGTATATCCATTTCCCATGGAAACAAAGTCTTGTGATTTCACATGAGCGCTGTATTTCACCACGGCAATTTCATGAGGTAACTGAATCGCGTGCAACAACTCCTTAATTCTCTCACCATTTTTCACTGGAGAACCAGAAGAGGTAAAAAAAAACCTCTGTGACCATAGCTGGCCAAAGTCATGGACAATTCCAAATCTGTACCTGCTGTCAGTATAGATAGTTACCTTCAATTCAGCATCGGCATGGCATGCCCGGGTAAGAGCAACCAATTCAGCCACTTGAGCAGAGTATACTCTTTCAAGCCATAATGCTTCTAGGATACCAGTGATTGTACATACAGCGTATCTGGCTCTCAGTACTCCCACTGAGTCTCTCAAACATGAGCCATCAATAAAGATAATGTAGTCATTTTCTTCCAATTGGGTATCCTTTATGTCAGGTCTCAGTTTGGTGCACATTTCTGTTACCTCAAGACAATTATGTTCTACCTCATCAGCATCCTCAACTTCTCTATTCTCATTTGGAAGCAAAGTTGCCGGGTTCAGCACTGTACATCTTTTCAAAGTTACATTTGGTGACCCCAATATAATCGTTTCATATTTCGTCAGTCTTGCATTTGTCATGTGCTGTGTCTTGGTACGGGTCAACAAAATCTCAACTGAGTGTGGGACCTTTACTGTTAAAGGATGTCCCATCACTATGCCTTCACATTGTGTAAGGCTTTGACCAACTGCTGCTACTGCACGCAGACAACCTGGTAAGGCTGCTGCAACTGGGTCCAAAGTAGCTGAAAAATATGCTACAGGTCGGTTTGCACCTCCATGGACCTGTGTAAAGACAGACAAGAAACAAGCATCATGTTCATGAAAAAACAGGACAAAAGGCTTTGTGTAATCAGGCATACCTAAAGCTGGAGCCCTACACATACACTCTCTCAGCTCAATGAACGCCCTCATTTCTTTCTCTGACAAAGTTATGACATCCGCCCCATCTTTAACCTCCTTAATAGTCAGTCTCACTAATGGCTTGGAAATAACTGAGAAATTTGGGATCCACTGACGACAGTAGCCCACCATTCCCAGAAACATCCTAAAGTCTCTCCGAGATGTTGGGGGATTCATCTGCAATATGGCGGTCACTCTTTCCTTGGATATTTTCCTTGACCCCTTCTCAATTCGATGACCTAAGTATTTCATCTCTTTCTGACAGTATTGCAGCTTCTTTGGAAACACTTTATGCCCATTCTTTCCCAAGTGGTTCAGTAAGGCAATAGTATCATACTTGCAGTCATCTCTCGTTTTGGATGCAATCAACAAATCGTCAATGTACTGCACTAGAGTCGAATTAAAAGGTAATTCCAACTACTCCAAATCCTTCTTCAATATCTGATTGAAGATGGAAGGTGATTCCGAAAACCCTTGAGGAATTTGACACCAACTGTAAACCTATTCCAAGAATTTGAAACTGAAGAGAAATTGGCTGTCCTCATGAAGAGGCACAGAAAAGAATGCTTGGGACAAATCTACAACTGTGAACCATTCTGCATCACATGGAACCTGGAACATTATCACAGCTGGATTTGGCACCACTGGGCAACATTTTACCACTATGTCGTTAATCTTTCTCAAGTCTTGGACAATTCAAACTTTCCCACAAGGCTTTCTCAGTCCCATTATTGGTGAATTACATGGACTGCTCATCACTTCCTTCAGGACCCCTTGCTTCACAAAGTCCACAATTATCTGTGTTACCTGTATAAGGACATCTTGTGTCATATGGTACTGCGGTACTTGGGGAAACACAGCATTAGGCTTCACACTGACTTTGACTGGATCTACTCCTTTTATCAGACCCATTTCCTTTCCTGTCAAGTCCCACACTTTCTCTTTGACTGTCCCCTGCAAATCTGAGGGCAGATCAGTCAATATGAACATTGGGAAAAAGCTTATTAAGGGGTACTCCTCATCTGTTGTCTCAGGCTCTGGGATCTGTTCGTCATCCCCTTCATCGTCACTGTTTGTCTGCACCTCAATTCCATCATTAGAACAGGTGATAGAACACCTCGTCTTGCACAGCAAGTCTCTACCCAGTAGGGACACGGGACTTGAATCACAGACTACAAACCTGTGCAATCCCTGGAAAGTACCAATCTCAACCTGACCCGGATCAGTGATCGGGTTAGTCAGGAGCTGGTTTGCCACTCCTACTACTTTTATTGTACATCCCGACAGAGGCAACTTCGGAACCTCTGCACTTCTGACTGTAGAGCGTGTAGCTCCTGTGTCAACCAAGAATGAGACTTTGTGACCCATTACCTTCCTGTGCACATAGGGTCCCCTCTGATCTACTTCTAAGGACGCTGCAAGCCTGCACTCCTCACTGTCTGAGCTTTCATCCGACCATTCGTCGTTTATTCCATTCTCACCACGCAATGGGAACTGTTGAACTGCATTATTTGGACTCATTCCTTGACCTGTGACCTGTTGAGGAAGCATCACCTGTTGCTGTCCCATTGGTGCTCAGGGCAACTGCATTTGCTGTCTAGGTACCACGGGAATCTGCTGTTGCACTTGCTGCACCTGCACTGGTTGTATACGTGGCATCTGCGCTTGTTGCACGGGTTGAAGACCCTGCATCTGAACCATGTTATTTTGGAAGTTCGGATTCGGACCCCTCAGTCTTGGTCCTTTAACATTTTGGAATGCATTAACATCATTGCTTTGTTGAACAACACCCTCCTGCACCATCATCGGGCATTCCCACTTCCAATGTCCGACGCCCTCGCAAGCATGACAAGTTAACACCTTTTTCATCCCCTGCACTACTACAGTGTTCAAATCTGGACCACGGTTCCCAAAACCTCCTCGACCTCTGCCTCTCATTTGCACCTGAAACATTCCATTTCCTTGCAGCTGTTGCACCATCGGCTGTAAACCATTTCCTTGCATCCCTGCTTGTGCTGCCTTAAGTTGCATCACCATCACTTTCTCCTTCAACTTCATACTGCAACACCTCATCAATCGGCTTCACTTGCCAACAGATCAAATGATTCTTAATCATCTGACTAATCTCAGGTCTCATTCCCTCAACAAACCTGAACACAAGGTGATTCATGTCCTTCAGCTCTATGACCTCTGTACCGCTGTACTGCTTGAACGCCTTCAACAACCTCTCATAGTAGGCATGTATCTTTGGCCTCCTGTGCCGTTCGATCAGTCTTTTGCCAATCAATATTTTGCGGCGACACCATCTGCTTCAAGAACTCAATCACCTTATAGTAGTACCTCATCACCTCAGGAGAAGGTGCTCCTGTGGCTCTGTCTCCTGCCGGTTCCGCTGTTGGCCAATCCACACTTCTCTTGCATTCGAGGCACAAATCAGCTGGAACTAAGATCTCAAAGAGAGTATTCAGGTCTTCCCAAAGACACTTCGCAAGCTTCACAAACCTGTCCGTCTGCTGAAACCACTCTATCGGCTTCTCCCTCAGCCTGGGGAAGTCATTTGTGAAAGACAAAATATCACCTCTAGACCATGGTACATGGACTAGAACCCCTCCAGCTGTTTCTCTCATGGGTAACATCTTTATTGTACCCGTATCTGGCACTGCTTTTGCCTGCTGCTGTTCCCAGCAGTCACTTTTCCTTTTATCTCTTTTCTTTGCTCATCTGCCTTCCCACTTTTCTAAGGCTCCCCAAACCTGTGCACTCTGTAGTATTTCTTTAAGATGTGCCTTCATCCCAGTCAACCTCATTTGATCAAAATCTTTTGGCTCAAAGTCTAACCTACAACTCCTTTTCAGATGTTTTGTGTTGTCTAGGTCTATGTCATATTTGTCTGCCAAGTTTGCCAACCTCTGGTGCACCTTGCTCACTTCCTTAGTTATCTTTGGGCACAGATACCTCAATTCTGCTTCAGTGTATGATTCTAGCCTGTTCACTCCCATGCTCCCTTCAACTAGCTCAGCTGCTTCCACACCGAACCTCACAAAGTTCAGTTATTCTTCTCTTTCTGACCGCTCTGCTGTCGCAGGAGGGTCTGTGGCGAATTTAACTTATCTAACCACTCGTTCAATTGTTGTGCAGTTAAACCTTGCAACACGATATTTCCAGCCTGCACCATTGGTGTTTGCAGTACATTCGCACTTGGAATCTGCCGAGTCAGCAGTCCCAAACCTGATTGTCTCATGGTATCTGGAGGAACCCAATCGGACTGAAGTCTAACAGGGATCTAGATCTTTCGAATGTCGGGTCCACTGGAGTCGTCCCTTGAGAGCTCCCTACAAACCCTCCTCTTGTCATCTCTTGGGTCATTTTTTCCTGATCACATATGCTAGGCTTTGCTTGTGCGTACAATGGTACTAGCGGACCAACTGTAATAGGTAACGATATGGTTTCTGGCGTCTGCCTGCTTCCAAAACCCTGTGGAGCATTTGCTCCCATATTCTGATTCATTATCGGTGCTGTGACTGACTGCGGTCCTGCGACTGAAGTGCAATTTGGTATCAATTGTTGCTGGGCCTGCGGCAGTAAAAGTGGAGTTGGCTCAGTTTGTATCAGCTTTGGTCTCGCGTATGCCGGATCTGACGGCACCATCAAACTCGTAGTAGTTTCTAGTACTGGGACATCAGGGTAGAGCATCTGAACTGGTGGTGGCTGTAACTGTGTCTGCATCTCTGGGGCAGTAGACACACTGACACTGTTTTGTATCGGAACTGGTGTAGCAACAGTGTTTGCCTGTACCTGGTTTGTTGTCCCCTGATTCTGTGTCAAACTTACAGGACCTGCACTAGTACTTGGTCTATTGTCATCTATGGCATATGGTGGTGGACGATCATGTAACAACTGATTGAGGAACTCATCGTCATCTGAGTCATCTGCATCTGCCCAGGACTTCTTAGTCTCTTTCCCTTTGCTAGAACCCTTATCCGCCTTACAAGTGGCTTTACCCCCTTGCACTTCACTTTCTTGTGTTCTTGCTGGGAACATCCTAACTCCATCTATTATCTCCCCTCTCCACATCCTGTGCTCGCTATCCCACCTAGCCTCCGCTAGTGTCTTTTCTGCTTTCCTCATTCTCCTCTCAAACTTTTGTTGCCAATGTCGTATTGCCATCAGTTCCCAAATTGCTAATGCCTCAAACTGTGCTGGTCTCGGAGGTGACTTTTGCTCATTTAACACCTTCCGCGAATTATCTAAAATCATTATATTGAACGTTCCGTGCTCCGGGAACGCTAAACACCCGTCTTTCTCTGTCATTTTGCACCACAGCTTTAGCCAAAGACATGGCGTGACACCCCTTTCCTCCATTACGGCATAAGCCGGTGTATCCTCTGGCATTGTAGGCTCCCCCACACTCGCGGTAATGTACATATCTCCCCTCAAAGTGCTCTTTAAAGCCTTGAAAAACGTAATCTTTACATCTTTTTTTTTGTTGTGATCGACTCAGGAAGTGACTTTAATTCCCGGAGCTCTCTTCACCCACCTTCCCAACCAATTGCCTCTCACGGACGGCTGCCAATCCGTGCGCGACCCTTTTCACTAACTGACCTATCCCAGTGCGGCGCCAATGACGTCACACTCACACACTGCGGCTGACAAAGCCTTACGGCTTGTCTTCCTCACTCTCGATCCACACAAACTAATGCAATATATTGTGAGCACTAACAAAAACTCAAATTTGCCTGTTTACTACAGGGAGGGTAAGACAATTGCTTCAGAACTTTACAGAGATTTCACTTTAAGCCTCGGCCGCTACTCTCTCCTTCTCAGATCCCGTACTCGCAAGCAAAATTTGTCCCGCAAATTCTACTCTCGACTTGTCAATGGTTTGTCCTAGTGCACTTTAGAACTCACCAAATCTCTGTTGAAGTTTTCATTCACTCACATTGACTCAAACTCGACTCGTCAACCACGCCTGATTAACCTATTAAACTGGGCAAATTACAACATAAACCAAGTGTCTCATACACTTATCAACATACTCCGGAGTCTTAGACCACGCAGGGTCCGTACATCACCAACAACCACATGGACAATCTTTTTTTGAGCACAAAGCGCCACACTCACATGAAGTTCGCCGACTTCCCTACTCTCATACTGCGGAGTATGCACACTCCTACTAAAACATCATCTGGCCTAAAATTCTCTCAAACCTCACAATTCACCTGCGGTATGCATAAGCTGTGCAAGCGCAGACCCTACGTCACTCACACTATCACTAGAACGCCGAGAACATACCCACCTCACTTTGGCAAGCTCAGAGATTCCGGGAAAGTCATTTGGGACTTAGGGGCACATCCTGTCTCCAATTTGCATTATCTCAAAAACAATTTTCAAACAGTGGTCCCTCGTGCTAGGGCCCCAAAGGGCCTAAACCGTCCTCTGCTACCAGAACTGATAATGCGTCCCAACTTTGCTAATTTAACTTACACGGGGACTTGTTTTAGGCCAATGAACCTTTTGACCCTGATTGGAGACTCCTCAGGACGAGATATCTATTTAACATCTCAATTAATAGATCAATAACCTCATCAATATTCACGATGGCGAATCAATCAAACTAATCAATAACATCTCATAAGAATCGGACACACCATGAACTTTCAGCCATGAATAACCACACAACTCTGGTAAGAGTTAGGATATTTATTCCCTTTTAGTTACACTCTAATAGCAAATTTATTAGTCTCAATATCAGTAAGCACATCAAAACCCCTACAATATGGCAACTTGAATAAGATTTTATCAAAGCATAGATCATGAACATTAGAACAAAGCACGACGTTAACATGAATCAACTTTAGCAGAGTATTATTAGCACGTTATTCAACAAAGCAATAATTCAGTCATTTGTTTATTTGCATCCAATTTTAGTGAAATCCTCGACTAACCTCGAATTAGCATCAGCATGTTGGGCTTCATGCAAAACAATTTAGCAACAAGAATTTAGAAAACATCTAACTATGGCCTCTATCAAGAGAGCAGTTGGTACCTAGAAAGAAAAGGCAAACAGACAATTTCAATATATCATCATAGAGTTCCCCTCCAAATGGGTCAGCATACAGCGTTAGTCTTCATCCTCAGGACATCAGTCAGTTCGCCATCAGCCAGGATAGAACAGCTAATTCTCAGCAGGGCATAGCAAGAAGGAACTCTTCCCTCATATGGAGGAGAAGTAAGTATCAGGCAAGTAAGAAGGTGAGGATGGCTTAAGGTATCAAACAGCTAAAGACGAAGTCTCTCAGAATAACAAGAATAGTGACAAGTAATGGCATCAAAGTGGCGAGGAAGAATGGCTAAGAATGGCTTGGTAATGGCGAGATAATGGCTGATTTCTCCTTGTGTCACGCCGTTATATCAAACTTGTCGAACAAGTCTCTAATTTTCCATTGGGCAATATTTGGTGCATCGTTATCTTTGTCCAATGATCCATCACACACCTTACTAGAATTTTCACCTAATACAGTTCTCACGTAGTTTATTGGCTCCTGTGATTGACGCCTTCATCGGGTAGAATGTCAGGTAAGAAAAGTTACACTTGTTGCTCTAGTCAGTAGTTCCATTGTCTTCTCCAAGTCAAAGCAACCTTGCACCTGTTGCGAATTACACTGTTGCATTCAGCAAGAATGTCTCCTTGAGCAAGTTGGGTCCCATGAGAAAGAATTTACTACAGCTACACACACATCTCTAGCTTCTGGAAAAGTACAGCTTCACGTCCTCCAGGAAGACAGCACATTGAACATTAGAAAAACACAATTTAATATGAGACTAGGCAGCTAGGCCCAGACCCTTGCTAACTAAGGCCTAGTTATTAATTTAGCAAAACCTTAATACATAACTCATAATGCTAATACAAAATCATACATTAGTGCATTACTAATTCAGCATTAGTCAGTCTCATTAATCATCGTATACATTGGTGGCCACTCCCCGTGGGCACATTTCAAACGTGTGCATTAGTATTATTCTAACACATTCTCTATGCGGCTCCATTATACATTATTTTGCAAGCATTTCATGTTAATACTAATTATAAAGGTTACACTCCAACACTGGTCCCGGGCAGTGCCATTTTCTGCTAACCGCAAGCTTTGCGTGTGCCAAGGCTTTATCGGTGGACCCCGACGACGCAAACCTGACTGCAGTCCTCCATCCGACGTGGGACATCACTTGCACACTCCAGGAACCCAACTGTCTTCTTGGGTGCAGTGCTGACTTTTCAGCTTCACCAGTGGTTCTCCTTTTGCACCTTCATCCGGGTTAGCAGGGGCGCCTGCTCGTCCTGCACTCTTCTGTGCTTCTTGGACTTGGTCCCCTTCTTCCACAGGTCTTCTTGTTCAGGAATCCACTGTTGGTGTCTTGCAGTCTCTTCTGGGTTTTGCATAATTCTTCTCATTTCTGTGTGTGTTCTAAGAAAGTGACTGTAATTTACTCCTGCTTTCCTGGTCACTGGGGTGGATTCTAGTACTTACCTTTGGGGTTTTCTAGTACTCGCCGCTCCCCTCTACACATTACACTTGCCTAGGTGGGAGACAGACTTTCGCATTCCACTTTCTTAGTATATGGTTTGTGCTCCCCCTAGGCCCATTTCTAACTATTGTGATTTTCACTCATTGCACAGTTTTCTAACTATTCTTATGCCTATTTCTGCATACGGGTGTATATAATTTGTGTATTACTTACCTCCTAAGGGAGTATAGTCTCTATGATATTTTTGGCATTTGTGTCACCAAAATAAAGTACCTATATTTTTATAACACTGAGTATTTTCTTTCATGTGTGCGAGTACTGTATGACTATAGTGGTAATGCATGAGCTTTGTATGTCTCCTAGATAAGCCTTGGCTGCTCATCTACAGCTACCTCTAGAGACCCTGGCTTCTAGACACTGCCTACATTTCACTAGGAATAACTGAACCTGGTATAAGGTGTAAGTACCTTAGGTACCCACTACACGCCAGGCCAGCCTCCTACACATAGCTTCGAGTTGAAGGGCGTAGAGGGAATAGAGTGGCCTAGTGTAAAGTATGCATGGTGTGGTAGTGCTCTGCCCTTACATTCAACACATATTCAATTTAAATGGCCATTATATTTGCACCAAAATACGGTTTTACTGCACACAAACGATAATATGTATAATTTAGTGTTTTGATCATATTCAAATATTTGTTTCCACCACACTTCACAATCACAAACAGTGCTTCATTTGCACTAATTCTGATATATTCTCAAACATCAGCACAGTTCATTTTTTTATTGTGTGCTAGGAAAAAACTTCCCATACCCTCTCGTTTTACATGGATACTTAGCAGGATTGTCACATAAATGCTCTCACTTTGAAATCAGAGAAAGAAAAGTAAACACAAAGCTCCCTCGGAAAAGAGAGTTTGACATGTGACCTGTGGAGTAGGAGTGTTTGTTTAAAAGTCACGAGCTCCACCAAACTGAAAATCTTTTCAGTGGCTGGCTAGTTAAGTGCGGTTTCAAGTGGGAATTGTTTACTTGGTTGGTACTGAACTGTGCATATGCGTGGCTTAATTTCCTTTCTCTCACAGGTATGTTTTGTTTGTGTGACCTATTGCTTGTATTTATTATTAAAAATGGTAGTGGAGCCTGAGATCTTATGGAGTTATAGATGTCTGTATGTTTGAATTGTGTGGAGTTCAAGAGGCTCCCTAAACATGTCAAAAGAATACAAAATGTAGATAACTCAGTGTGTGACATACATGAGTTTATAATCTACCCATTTGTAAAATGGGCAATTTATGGAGTTGCCATGCAGTCATTCTGAGATCTCCCAGTGTTCAGGCTTCCATATTTGTGCCACAAATGTTGTGCAATTTCGATTTTAACAGTTATGAATATGTTTGGACAACATAATTTACAAGCACACACAGTTTGATCTCTTGGAAACGCTGTTTGGTGACAGCCCTTGCTTCACAATATTTTTAAAAGGAAAATATCTGGGTAAACTCATTTTTGTAGTACATACCTGTCCCGCTGCAAGCCATAGATTTCTTGGTCAAACCACTTATTGAGCTTCCTCTCAAACATCCAGTTTGTTATACGGACCGGGAGGGACAACCGAAGCCAACTCTTGAACCTTGTGGTCATCAGCATGTCGAAGGGCAAGCCGTGATCACCAAGACGGCTCAGTAGCCAACCCCCTCTCTTTGTGCTGATGAAGACCTGCAAAGTAAAGCAGAGATCAAGCCATGCCTTCTCTTCTAATTTGCACACATGTGTTTGTCATTTGTGCTCAGCCTTTATGTATTGATGGAATTTCAGGAAATGAATAAATATAGCAGGGCATTCCAGGTGCTTCTGAATGTTGTGTTTGTCACCAGGTTACATGTCGAGATGTCAGTAGATCATGTTACACAGATCTTAAAAGAAAGATTAACAGATGGCCACATGTCACAGATGCGGTGATCCAGTCCTAGCCTTTCATTTATTTAGCAATCTAATGCACTCTGGGAGTTCTACTCCTGCTTCACATCAATTGAACCAATTGGTATGACTGAACCTTGTACCCCATGTAATTACATGCACTCGTTTCCTTTCGTTAATGATGCCAGCAGAGCCTGGACTCCTGTAGAACACTCAAACCACCAATCACCATTTGAAGTGGGTACATTTCTAATAAACAAATCTGAAGAGATCATTTTTGCCGTGATTTAGAAGTGTTGGTTAAAATGCTGCATTTCTGTTCAGAAGGCTGGCCAAATGGCTTCTCCCGTTGTCCACTCGAGACTGTTGTGAAATTATTATCCCATCATAAATCTAATTTTCTAGAAACTGTTTCTGCCCTTGTCAGGCTTAGATCGTTGTTGTTTGTTTTTTCTTTAGGAGGGTGAGATTTTGGTGTAAGTGTGCTTTAAGAATTAAACGTGGCCATTCATTGGTGATCATTCCGGGTTAGTGACCTTTCTATCCTGTATCATTTGCAGGTGCTAACATGACTGTGGTTGTTTTTACAGTTACTGACATATCAAGCCAACCGGTCTTTGCCTTCTGTCCCTTTTTTGCCTGCTGAGTTTCGGATGGGCCCAAGGGAGTCGGAAATACGCCAGAACTGAACCAGTGAGTCTGGCGTACATCTTATATGGATTTGATTCGAGATGAGGCTGGTGCTGGAATTGCTCTTAGTCTAGGCTGATGGGGGACGCAGGAAGTAGTAAGGACTAGGCTGTTATTAAATGTGGACCCCCTTCGCAAACGAAGCACTGAGTGATGATTTGACACTTCAGGACATCTAACAGAATCCGGGAATGCTAATCATCACGAGGTGGAAATTTCACATGACTACTGCTGTAGGACTGTGGATTGTATTGACACCTTCATTGATACTGATGAGAGCACCTTGTGACAAAGTTGCGCTGAAAAAAAGAGAAAGAGCACTGCCACAGAGAGGCATGGCTGCATGCTTTGCAGTCACTGAGCTAGTAAGCTAATCAGAGGATGTGGCAATGTGTGTCAGAAGGTCAGACTCAGCATTCCTGAGGCATGCTTCAGGGCAGCAGTCCTGTCACAGCTCCAGGCGACATCTAGATTGCCAGCACTCGGATAGCATTAGGCTTTTCATACTTGTATGTGCAAACTGCATTAATGATTCTTGCAGATCATTCAGTGGCTGTCAGTCATTGAGGGCAGTTACATGTTATGAAGGTGTAGACCTCCTTGATGCCAGGTATTAGATCTATTGGACCATGAGTTCTGGTAAAACAGGTTTGTCACAAATAGGGTTCAGATGAACCAGGCCTGAGGCCTCTGCATAGTATTAATATAGCTGTTTGCAGTTTTCCCACATTTCTGTGCATTCTCTGTTTTCTCATCGTCCCACAAATTTTCTCACCAACACACATACTTAGGGCACAGCCTTTCCATCTCTATGGCTTAAAATGTTAGATGATCACCACTAGGCTCAAACGTACACAGGTGTACAATCTTGGGTGACAACACTGACAACAGCAGGAGTGGACTTGTTTGGTAGCCAGTGACTGTTTCTATGGCCTCACGGTCTGTTGGTTTGTGGAAGGCCATCAGTGGATTTGGAGGATTTTAATCTTGGAAGCACTTGGAAAGCATTATAAAGCACTGGAAAGCATTTTGGTAGCGCACTTGTGTACTATTTGAGCATCCCTGTTCTTGTGCCTGTGAGTAGAAGCAGCGGTCATCAGTAACTTCCTGGGGGGGATGGGGGAGAGTTAAGTGCTCAATAACTTTTTAAATAGTTTTTTATTCAGACTTTTAACTAGACAATTGTCCTTGATTTTACAAGCTTGTACTTATTATGGAGCAATGCAAGATACCTGCTGGTACCGGTGATCCAAAGCCCCCATTAATACTACTAATACCACTATGGATGTATTTCTGCAACATGGGGTGGGCATTATTGATAAGATTGAGCTGGCTGAACGACGCTCACCTCTCTCTATTCTGCCACTTCTTCTCCCCCTGGATGGAGGGCGGGCAGAGCACTTGCTGGTTTCATCTGTTTTACCTGTTTCTGATGTTTCCTTGGCATCAAGGCTGTGTAAGAACCCGATACCCTAGGAACCAATACCCTGAAATCTGATATATTGGTGGTTCCGAACAAATGCCTTGGAATGGTAAGGAAAAGGGAGAGAGTTGAGGGCAGCAGCAAATCGAAGCGAACAAGGGTTAATACCAACCATTACCAAGGATAAAGGACTGACTTGTCAGGGAAAAAGACAAGATGCACATTTTATTGGACTCTCTTCATGACAATCTAATTGCTGCCCTCAATGTTAAATTGGAATCGATTTGTGCACGGCTGGCCATGACTGAACTGGAGCTCATCAAGCATAATCAGTTTACACAAACCTCGGGGGCTCCTACATCTACCCCTGTGACTATTCTCCCTCGTACTGCTCCTATCCCAATGTCCACCCAACCTGTGGTGGGGGTAAGGGGTGCTGAGCTGCCTTATGCCAAGGGAAGTACCGCATCCACCATAACTTGTCCCCTTCCAGCCTCTAAGGCACAGGTTTATTAGGGCAGACAAGCTTTAGTGGATAAGCCATCCTCTTCAACCATAACGGGGATAGGAGTGTCCAGTGGGGGGGTTGTACAGTTACGTGGTCCTTGCATGGTTCTTTCAAAGGGGCCCACCTCTAGATGTGAAGTGTTGCCTCCCTTATCGAACTCTGCTATTCTTAATGTACCCCCTGACGTTACACCCTATGTTGTTGTGCTGGACAACGTGCATCCGCTTACGGTTGGCACTTCGGAAAATGTTAACAAATTGAAGAACAAGGTCATTCATTGAATGGACTCAAGCTCTTCTATGGGGGCTCGTGTTGCGGAATGGAATAAAATGGCACATAGGGTAAAATGGATAGGAAGGGATGAGAAAAATGTTGAAGGAGACTGTAATCATAAATTTCAACAGGCCTTTTTGTTGCGAGAAGAATCCTTGCTTCTACTAGGCGCTCTTGTGCAAGCAGTCCCTCACTTTCATCTTGGCTCTCTTGGGCTTTTTCTATAGACCTGGGCCAGTGGTCCGTGCCCCACAGTTTAATCGGTGGCAGTTTCCAAGGTGCAGAGTTTTGGCACTGGGGACCGGCATGGAGGCTTTTGGGAATTGGATGCTTTTAATAGGTACGGCCCCCTGACCTCCCTTGAGGGTTGTGATTGACTGGCTGGGAACGATCACCTGGGTGGGGTTACGATGGCTCCAATGGATTTATTTAATGAGGTTTTGACCGAGCCCAACCCCTCCCCAGGTGTTGACACAGTAAGTTTCTCCACACTCCATTATCAACTGGCTGTCCATACTAAGGATACATCGACGCTGCCGTATGATAATATTTCTCAGATCTCTTTTGGAACATTGTCTGTTTACACAACAAACTGGATGATGAAAACTGGATTGTGCTTACCACCAGCTATGATTTGATTTTCCTGCAAGAAACATGGTCCATGGATGTTGTCAGCATTGATGGGTTTGCTGCATATATGGTACCAGCAACTCCTTCACCGGCTGTTCGGGCCAAGGGGGGTTTAATGGCATATGTGCAAGTTAACCTGGGCTGTAAAATCGGGCTGCTTAATTGTGAGAGCCCTGCTATTCAAGCGCTTTTGTAATTTGGCCTAATGATATCTATCTGGTTGTATTCATTTTTACAATGGCCTTTTTGAAGCTGAGTCATGTGATGACATCTTTAAGCTGTCAAGCTTTAGCACAGGCCTTGAATTGGAACTAGCCCATTTGAACTCTGGGTTTCATATCATGGTTGGGGGTAGTTTTAACATTAAACTGGGCCATTTGCCCCAGGCCGATGAGTCAGTCATTTTGAATACTGCCTCTGCATAGGTTGCTCCTGAGCGGGGGACTCGAAAGCCAGGGCACTTTTGAATGTCGTCAATAGGTTTGACCTTCTCAATGCCTGTGATGCTGTTGATTCAACCCATCACTGAAAGCTATGGGTGTCTATGGGTCAATTATTGATAACACCTTTGTTTCTAGGTCCATTTGGAGGTGGATCAAACGTGGGGGCATTACTGTTACTGTGTTGAGTGACCACAATCCTTTGTGGTTAGGTTTTGGTATCACTAAGGGTAATCATAGGGTGGTGTGGTTATCTCTCTTCTTCCCTCTATGTTAAACCCCAGGGGGTTCACCTAGTTTTAAGGAATGTGACTCGAAGGGTGATACTGAAAACTCTGTGTGCCAATCACCTTGATACTATTCATAATTGTCTAGCTTCTTTGACTTACCCTTGTATATTGGCTAATAGCTGTGTCTGTCTGGGAGCTGGCATTCCTACCTTACTTTTGAAACCAGTTAAGCCGGCACTGCCTGGGGCAAACTGGTTTCATTCTGCCTTTAGGAAGGCTTCTTCAATCTTGCACAGGGCTCTGGGTAGAAGGTGTGAAGAAATCAAAATAGACCAATGGGGGAGGTTGGTGTTGTCCTGTAGAGATAATGACTCTATATTCTTCTGGAGGGCTGTTAAGGATATTAGCTCTCTGGGATCCAGTGATAACTTGGTTATTACCACCATAAGTCCAGAAGTTTGGGAAAGCTATTTTCGTGCCCTCTATCACTCAGATATGCTGCAGGATTCTCAAGAGGCTGTGGTTGTCTATCCAATTCCTATCAGATTAACCCTGGAACAGGTCTGTGAGGCCATTGCTAGGTCTCCATCTAATAAGGCCCCAGGACTGGATGGGGTCACTATAGGCTTTTATAAATCTGTTCAAGAACTGTGGGCCCCACTACTCTGTAATTGTTTTGATGCCTTTTTGCAGTGTGTCCTTCCAGACTCATGGCATACTGCAACCATTGTTCCTATTTTTAAAAAAGGTGACCCGCAGTCCCCCAGCTGCTATCACCCAATATCTCTGTTGGACTCTGCTGTCAAAATTGCTGGAAGGGTTGTTTTGAACCATTTGCTGTCCTGGGTCACTGACTCAAACACACTGTGTGAGGCCCAATATGGCTTCCGTGAGAGGCTGGGCAAGATGAAGCAATGTCTCAAGCTTCACCTGCTTATCAGCAAGTACACCATTGCAAAGCAGGGCTCCATCTGCCTGGCCTTCATGGACTTGTTTAGTGCCTTTGACAGTGTGGTTAGGTCTAAGTTGTGGGACATGCCGAGTGATCTGAGGGTAGGCCCTGGGTTAGTTCAATTTCTGCATGCAATCCATTTCGACTTATCAGCGACTGTTAGTACAGCCCTGTTGGCGAGCGCACCTCCAGCTTCCTGTTGGGGAAGGGCGTGCACCAGGGATGTGTACTGGCCCCTATACTTTTGAGAGAGCGTAGCTTATATAATCTATATTAAGATGAAATGTTTATGAATTAATGTGTGATAATGCCGCATAGAGATTGAAATAATGAGTTTTTGCTTAAACGTGCACTTGAAATGTGACCACGGGGAGTGGCCGCCAATGTATACGTAGACTAATAAAAATGACTAATGCTATAATTTACTATGAAGAATAAGTTGTATACTAATTATTAATGATTGCGTTATTGAATTTGTGCTGAAATCCTTGTAGGCCTTAAGTTAGCATGAGCCGAAGCTTAGCTGCTTGGCTCTCATATTAAACGTATTTTTCCTATCTTGCAGTGTGCTGACTCGCAAAAGGACATGACCACTTGTTTTCTTCAAACTAGAAGCTGAACGTAACCATAGTAGATCCATTCCTATGAATTCCACATTGCTTGTAGAAAATGTTAATCAAAATGCAACAGTGTAGATTAATGTAATGTACAAGGTCGTTCAAACAGGTGAAGACAATGGAGCTACTGACCAAAAGATGTGCAAAGAATTACAAAAGGATGAAATCATACCGGACGTGCTACCTCTGAAGACGTCAATCATGTGGACCAATGAAGAGCTTGTAAAATAATATGGGGTGAAAGATTAATGACATGATCCATCTTTTTATTGGGTAAAGATAGTGGGGTATAACCAATGTCCAATGAAATTTTAGGAGAATGTACAATGAAAAAGGGATAAAAACTCATGACACGGGGAGCCATTTAGGTGGGTTAGGGAATGCTATTGATTTTATCCAGAAACTTTGTCACTCTGTTTGGTGACTTATTGGTTTGCTTAGAACCATCCTTGCCCTTAGCTTTGCCCATATTACACTTTGCCTCCTTATGAGGAAAGTGCCCTGTTGGACCTGGCTTTTTGACAGGGTCATCCCCAAACTTTTTGCCTCCTACCTCCTATTTTTTCTGACCTGTTGTTGTTGGCTTTTGACCTCTGGGCACTTTACCACTGCTAACCAGTGCTAAAGTGCATATGTTCTCTGTGTAAATGGTACTATTGATTGGTTTATCCATGATTGGCTATTTAATTTACTTATAAGTCCCTAGTAGAGTGCACTATATGTGCCTAGGGCCTGTAGATTAAATGCTGCTAGTGGGCCTGCAGCACTGGTTGTGCCACCCACTTCAGTAGCCCCTTAACCCTGTCTCAGGCCTGCCATTGCAAGGCCTGTGTGTGCAGTTTCACTGCCACTTCGACTTGGCATTTAAAAGTACTTGCCAAGCCTAGAACTCCCCTTTTTCTACATATAAGTCATCCCTAATGTGTGCCCTAGGTAACCCCTAGAGCAGGGTGCTGTGTAGGTAAAAGGCAGGACATGTACCTGTGTAGTTATATGTCCTGGTAGTGTAAAACTCCTAAATTCGTTTTTACACTACTGTGAGGCCTGCTCCCTTCATAGGCTAACATTGGGACTGCCCTCATACACTGTTGAAGTGGCAGCTGCTGATCTGAAAGGAGCAGGAAGGTCATATTTAGTATGGCCCGAATGGTAATATAAAGTCCTGCTGACTGGTGAAGTCGGATTTAATATTACTATTCTAGAAATGCCACTTTTAGAAAGTGAGCATTTCTTTGCACTAAAATCTTGTTGTGCCCTTCAATCCACGTCTGGCTAGGTTTAGTTGACAGCTCCTTGTGCATTCACTCAGACACACCCCAAACACAGGGTACTTAGCCTCACTTGCATACATCTGCATTTTGAATGGGTCTTCCTGGGCTGGGAGGGTGGAGGGCCTGCCCTCACACAAAGGACTGCCACACCCCCTACTGGGACTCTGGCAGACAGGATTGAACTGAAAGGGGGCTTGGTGCATTTCTTAGACACTCTTTGAAGTCACCCCCACTTCAAAGGCACAACTTAGTATAAAACAGGGCCTCTGCCCTACCTCATCAGACACCTGCTGGAGAAGAAACCTGAACCAGAAACCACATCCTGCCAAGAAGAACTGCCTGGCTGCTCAAAGGACTCACCTGTCTGCTTTTCTACAAAGGACTGCTGCCTTGCTGTTGGCCTGCTGCCTTGCTGAACTCTTGTCTGACTGTGAAAGTGCTCTCCAAGGGCTTGGATAGAGCTTGCCTCCTGTTCCTTGAAGTCTCAGGACCAAAAAGACTTCTCTTTTTCACTTGGACGCTCCGTGCGCCGAAATTTTCGACGCACAGCTTGTTCCGCGGCAAGAAAAACGCCGCACACCGACGCTGATCGATGCGACGCCTTCGGGACGATCGAAACTTTGACGCACGCCCTCGCAAGGACAACGCCGCCCGACTTCCAAGGAGAAATCGACGCGACGCCTGCCGTGAGATCGAAACTTTGACGCACGGCCTCGCAAGGACAACGCCGCCCGACCTCTAGAGGAGAAATCGACCGACGCCTGCCGTGAGATCGTAATTTCGACGCGCAGCCCCGCAGACAGACGCGCGGCCGGAAAACAAGCTGGAAAATCCACGCACAGACCCTGGACATCTGGTAATCCCCGCGATCCACAGAAAGAGACTGTCCGCGCGCCGGAAAACGACGCCCGACTCCCCGCGTGAAAAATAACGACGCAAGTCCGTGTGTGCTAGGGAGAAATCGACGCACACACCCTTTTTTTTCCACGCCTCTCTTCTTCTGTGGCCCTCTGAGGAGATTTTCCACGCCAAACCAGGTACTTTGTGCTGAAAGAGACTTTGTTTGCTTTTTAAAGACTTAAGACATTCTTATATCACTTTCCAGTGATATCTTTACAAATTCATATTGCATCTTTAATAGTTTTGACCTGCAAATACCCAGATAAATATTATATATTTTTCTAAACACTGTGTGGTGTATTTTTGTGGTGTTATATTATGGTATTGTATGATTTATTGCACAAATGCTTTACACATTGCCTTCTAAGTTAAGCCTGACTGCTCGTGCCAAGCTACCAGAGGGTGGGCACAGGCTGATTTTGGATTGTGTGTGACTTACCCTGACTAGAGTGAGGGTTCTTGCTTGGACAGAGGGCAACCTGACTGCCAACCAAAAACCCCATTTCTAACATTGGTGATCAGCGGTGAGGATAGGACTTGTGTTTGTGCAGTGACATACAGTAGCTAAGTATTTCACTACCTACCCACAGTGGAAGGTCAACTTGATTTTTCATCTTTTTTGCTTTTGGTTCTCTGATGTCCTCCTGGATATACTATTGATATTTTGGACTTTGGATTTTGGTTTTTGCCAGTAAGACTTTATCAGCAATGAGATTGCTTACCTGCTCACTCTTTGTGCCTACTGACCACCTCACTAAGGCTGACCTAAGGAGGCTTTGCAGAAAATGGGGCCTTCCTGTATCAAGGAAATCTACTAAGATGGAAATGCTACATGCCTACATAGTCTGGGGGGAAGAAAGATGGGCAGAGAGAGAGGCAGAAAAAACCCAAATGACTAAGTACCCCTCAGATGAGGAAAGAGAACCAGTGGGAGATGAATGGCTCCTAGCTCTAGAACGGTGTATGGAAGAGCTAGATGAGCAGCTTGAAAGGGCTGAGGCAGCAAGACTCTTAGCCCTAGAAGAAGAAAGGACTGCAGCTCAAGAGCTGATCTGTGAAGAGCTGAAACTGGAGGCCGGAACAGGCTGAATCCAGTTCAGATGGTGGCAGCAAAAATCTTGCATCCAGTACTGCTGAAGAAGGGCACAAGCCCAGAGATGTGGTGCCCAACTTGAAGAAGGGAGTTGACACACCCCAGGTGGTTCAAGGTTATGAGGTAGTTCCCGTTATGCACAGGGTCCCTGAGAAGGATTGGGGAACTGGCACAGGGAGTCATATATCTACTGGGGGGAGGGACACTTTACTGGCTCTAGCAGAGAGTGACAGAGAAAAGGGTTCCCCCCTGGTGGACGTCCTGGATATAGAGTGTAGAGACATCCCAGAAGAGTATGGGTTGAGTGTCAGGGACAGTCAGATACTGTCTCACCAGTCTCAGAAGGGTGATGTAGAGTGCTTTTTCAAGGTTGAGTCACTGGATGGTTGGGTGAAGGGTACTGTGGTTAATACATGTGAAGGGCAGAGTGATGTAATTGCTGGAGAGCATATGTCTGGTCCTTATTTTCCAGAGCTACGCCAACACCAGGTGGAGTGTGAGTTCTCTGACCCCAGGGAGCTTACAATGGAGGCAGACTTCTGGGTGAGTACCAGAGAGTCTGAAGAGGCATTTGGGGGTGCTCCTGAAGGAAGTGGTCTAGGTGGTTCCCAACCAAGTGAGGTGGGAGAGGATTGTAGTGTCCCAGGTAGGTCCCAGGTCCTAGAGGGTTCCATGAGGGAACACCAGGAGGGAAGCCTAGCCTGTACCGTAGGGCCACCTTTTGAGGGAAGCCCCGCAGTGTCAGAAGAACTTGGGGGGGTGACTGTAGCCAGCATCCCAACAGTTCTGGTGCCTGGTATTACCACTCCTAGTGAGGGGGTGCAGAAGTCCAGACATAGGGTTGAGAGGGGGTTGCAGACCCCAGTGGAGGACCTGGAGAGTCAGGGGTCAGCTCTGAGAGCAGAGCCTCCCAGGAATGACCCAGGTGAAACTGTTTCTGGTTTGGGGGAGACCCAGATTCTGCCGGATGGGCAGAGGTCAGGAGACCTGCGCCAATCAGACTCTTGTGTGGCCCTTGGGGACGGTGTGTCCCTTGTGGGGGGTGAGAGTGCCCCCCAAGAAGTCCTGGCATGCCAGGCAAAGATTCAACCTCAGGGTGGTGACTCTGGGTTGGATAACCGGGTTGAGAGGTTAAACTCTGACCTGGTGGGAGGTAGGTGTGCCTCCCTGGAAGTCCTGGCCTGCCAGGCAATGGTTCAACCTCAGGGTGGTGACTCTGGGTTGGATGGCCAGGTTCAGAGGTTAAACTCTGACCTGGTGGGAGGTAGGTGTGCCTCCCAGAAAGTCCTGGTGTGCAAGGCAATTGCCCAACCTCAGGGTGGTGACCCTGGGTTGGAGAACCAGGCTCAGAGGTTAAACTCTGACCTGGTGGGAGGTAGGTGTGCCTCCCTGGAAGTCCTGGCCTGCCAGGCAGTTGTCCAACCTCAGGGTGCTGACTCTGGGTTGGATAACCGGGTTCAGAGGTTAAACTCTGACCTGGTGGGGGGTAGGTGTGCCCCCCAGAAAGTCCTGGCGTGCCTGGCAATTGTTCAACCTCAGGGTGGTGACCCTGGGTTGGAGAACCAGGTTCAGAGGTTAACCTCTGACCTGGTGGGAGGTAGGTGTGCCTCCCAGAAAGTCCTGGTGTGCCAGGCAGTTGCCCAACCTCAGGGCGGTGACCCTAGGTTGGAGAACCAGGTTCAGAGGTTAAACTCTGACCTGGTGGAGGGTCAGTGTGCCCTCCAGGAAGTCCTGGCGTGCCAGGCAATTGTTCAAATTCAGGGTGGTGACTCTGAGTTGGATGGCCAAGTTCAGAGGTTAAACTCTGACCTGGTGGAGGGTCAGTGTGCCCTCCAGGAAGTCCTGGCATGCCAGGCAATTGTTCAACTTCAGGGTGGTGACTCTGAGTTGGATGGCCAAGTTCAGACGTTAAACTCTGACCTGGTGGAGTGTCAGTGTGCCCTCCAGGAAGTCCTGGCGTGCCAGGCAATTGTTCAACTTCAGGGTGGTGACTCTGAGTTGAATGGTCAGGTGCAGAGGTTAAACTCTGACCTGGTGGGGGGTAGGTGTGCCTCCCAGAAAGTCCTGGTTTGCCAGGCAGTGATCCAGTCTGAGGGTACAGACCCTGGGCTGGAAGACCAGGTTCAGGGTGTCTCCCCGGACCTGGAGGGAGGGGCTACTGATAACAGTGCCCCTACAATGTTGTCTTCTGAGGAGGCCACTCCTAGTTGGAGGGTGCTGGACCCCAGAAGGGAGGGCAGGGGGAGGAAAGCCTCACCCCGGGCCCTAGTCCAACCTAAAGGTATAGACCCCAGGTTGGAGGGCCAGTTGCAGGTTAACAGCCCTGCACTGGTGGAGGAATGGTACAGGGCGACTTCTATAAGCACCCTGACCATGTTGGACTCTGGGGGTACCGCTCCAGGAGGGAGGGTACAGAGCCCCAGAGGGGAGGACCAGGTTCAGGCTGTCATTCCTGACCTGGTGGAAGGGAGAGTGGTTAAAGGGTGCCCAGCACCTGGGGCTACCGCCCCCCACTCTCCACAGCCACAGTGGTGGGAGAGCTTTGAGAGGCCTGGGGCCTGGCTCTCATCCCTGGCAGCTGTCAGTAACCACTGTGGCTTGCTGTCCGGGTGGACAGAGTTATCCCTGGGGAGGGGACAAGTATCACACCCCGGGGATAGAGTGGGCAACACCACTGTGTTGGTCATGGTGGTACTATCCTGCTCCTGGGATACATCTGGGAGCAAAGTAAGGTTAGGTGCTGCACAGATGGGATCCGCAGGTAAGGAGAAAGGTTCCCCATGGGTTGGCTTAGTGGGCCCTGAGAGTATGGACAGAGGGATCCAATTGGAGTCAGGAAGGCGAAGAACTGGAGCATGCCCCTGCTGTTGTGGGCCTGGGTCCTTGTTCTGTCGCCTCAAACAGGGAAGTACATCAGGATAGTGATTGTTCTCCCCTGGCTTTAGGCTGGTAGGGGGTCATGTTGGACCTGGCTTTTTGACAGGGTCATCCCCAAACATTTTGCCTCCTTCCTCCTATTTTTTCTGACCTGTTGTTGTTGGCTTTTGACCTCTGGGCACTTTACCACTGCTAACCAGTGCTAAAGTGCATATGCTCTCTGTGTAAATGGTACTATTGATTGGTTTATCCATGATTGGCTATTTAATTTACTTATAAGTCCCTAGTAGAGTGCACTTTATGTGCCTAGGGCCTGTAGATTAAATGCTGCTAGTGGGCCTGCAGCACTGGTTGTGCCACCCACTTCAGTAGCCCCTTAACCCTGTCTCAGGCCTGCCATTGCAAGGCCTGTGTGTGCAGTTTCACTGCCACTTCGACTAGGCATTTAAAAGTACTTGCCAAGCCTAGAACTCCCCTTTTTCTACATATAAGTCATCCCTAATGTGTGCCCTAGGTAACCCCTAGAGCAGGGTGCTGTGTAGGTAAAAGGCAGGACATGTACCTGTGTAGTTATATGTCCTGGTAGTGTAAAACTCCTAAATTTGTTTTTACACTACTGTGAGGCCTGCTCCCTTCATAGGCTAACATTGGGGCTGCCCTCATACACTGTTGAAGTGGCAGCTGCTGATCTGAAAGGAGCAGGAAGGTCATATTTAGTATGGCCCGAATGGTAATATAAAGTCCTGCTGACTGGTGAAGTCGGATTTAATATTACTATTCTAGAAATGCCACTTTTAGAAAGTGAGCATTTCTTTGCACTAAAATCTTGTTGTGCCCTTCAATCCACGTCGGGCTAGGTTTAGTTGACAGCTCCTTGTGCATTCACTCAGACACACCCCAAACACAGGGTACTTAGCCTCACTTGCATACATCTGCATTTTGAATGGGTCTTCCTGGGCCGGGAGGGTGGAGGGCCTGCCCTCACACAAAGGACTGCCACACCCCCTACTGGGACTCTGGCAGACAGGATTGAACTGAAAGGGGGCTTGGTGCATTTCTTAGACACTCTTTGAAGTCACCCCCACTTCAAAGGCACAACTTAGTATAAAACAGGGCCTCTGCCCTACCTCATCAGACACCTGCTGGAGAAGAAACCTGAACCAGAAACCACATCCTGCCAAGAAGAACTGCCTGGCTGCTCAAAGGACTCACCTGTCTGCTTTTCTACAAAGGACTGCTGCCTTGCTGTTGGCCTGCTGCCTTGCTGAACTCTTGTCTGACTGTGAAAGTGCTCTCCAAGGGCTTGGATAGAGCTTGCCTCCTGTTCCTTGAAGTCTCAGGACCAAAAAGACTTCTCTTTTTCACTTGGACGCTCCGTGCGCCGAAATTTTTGACGCACAGCTTGTTCCGCGGCAAGAAAAACGCCGCACACCGACGCTGATCGACGCAACACCTTCGGGACGATCGAAACTTTGACGCACGGCCTCGCAAGGACAACGCTGCCCGACTTCCAAGGAGAAATCGATGCGACGCCTGCGTGAGATCAAAACTTTGACGCACGGCCTCGCAAGGACAACGCCGCCCGACTTCCAAGGAGAAATCGACGCAACGCCTGCCATGAGATCAAAACTTTGACGCACGGCCTCGCAAGGACAACGCCGCCCGACCTCTAGAGGAGAAATGGACGCGACGCCTGCTGTGAGATCGTAATTTCGACGCGCAGCCCCGCAGACAGACGCACAGCCGGAAAACAAGCAGGAAAATCCACGCACAGACCCTGGACATCTGGTAATCCCTGCGATCCACAGAAAGAGACTGTCCGCGCGCCAGAAAACGACGCCCGACTCCCCACGTGAAAAATAACGACGCAAGTCTGTGTGTGCTGGGGAGAAATCGACGCACACACCCTTTTTTTTCCACGCCTCTCTTCTTCTGTGGCCCTCTGAGGACATTTTCCAAGCCAAACCAGGTACTTTGTGCTGAAAGAGACTTTGTTTGCTTTTTAAAGACTTAAGATATTCTTATATCACTTTCCAGTGATATCTTTACAAATTCATATTGTATCTTTAATCGTTTTGACCTGCAAATACCCAGATAAATATTATATATTTTTCTAAACACTGTGTGGTGTATTTTTGTGGTGTTATATTATGGTATTGTATGATTTATTGCACAAATGCTTTACACATTGCCTTCTAAGTTAAGCCTGACTGCTCGTGCCAAGCTACCAGAGGGTGGGCACAGGCTGATTTTTGATTGTGTGTGACTTACCCTGACTAGAGTGAGGGTTCTTGCTTGGACAGAGGGCAACCTGACTGCCAACCAAAAACCCCATTTCTAACATGCCCCTTTTGCCCTGGAGCTGAATTCTGACTGATGGCGATTAGACTGATGTCCTGAAGACGAAGACTGAACCTGAGTGCTGACCTAAACCTTGGAGGGTAACTATGACAATGATATTGTGATTTGTCTGTTTGCTTTTCCTTTCTAGGTACCAACTGCTTACTTTTGACAGAGACCATAGCTAGATGTTTTCCAAATTGGTGTTCTAAATTGTTTTGCATGAAGCCCAACATGCCAATGCTAATTAGCGGTTAGGACAGGTGTTCACCAAATTGACGCAAATAGACAAACAACTCAATCTATGCTTTGTTGAACTGACGCGTTATTGACACTCTGCTAAATTGATCTATGTTTACGCCGTGTTATGTTTTGATGTTTGTAATTCTCGCCTTCATGAAATCTTATCAAAGTTGCCATATTGTGACTATGCTATTATGTTTCTTGGTTTTGAGATTAACCCATCTGCTTTTAGAATTGTAACTAATAGGGAATAAAACTCATAAAATTCTATTAAACTGGTGTGGTTATTCATGACTGCAAGGTCATGGTAGTGTTTTGAAATCGATTAATGACTTTGACTAAAGTGAAATGTATTGTTGTGATAAATATTGATGACGTTATTGACGTATTGATTGACATATTGATTAGCTATCTCGTCCTTTGGTGTCTCTCAACTGGGTCAAAAGATTAATTGGCCTAAAACGAGTCCTGATGTGTAATAAATTATCATAAAGGGACACGTTATCAGTTCTGGTAGCAGAGCGATGGTTTAGCCCTTTGGGGCCCTAGGACGGAGAATTACGGTTTAAATGTTTTTTCTGAGATAATGCAAATTGAAGGTATGATGTGTTGCTAAATTCACCATGACTTTCCTGGGATCTCGGAGCCTGCCTAAGTGAGTTGGGGATGTTCTCGGCGTTTTAGCATGTGTGGTGTAGGATTTGCGCTTGCTCAGCTTATGCATTTTGCAGGTGACTTGTGAAATTTGTGTGTATTTAGGCCAGGCAATGTTGATTTAGTAGGAGTGGGTGTACTCCGCAGTATGAGGGTAGGGAAGTCGGCGTACTTCATATGAGTGTGGCGCTTTGTGCTCAAAAAATTATCCACGTGGTTGGTTGTTAATGTACGGACCCGTTGCAGTCTAAGACTCCGGAGTATATTGACACGTGTAGGAGACACTTGGGTTTATGTTGTAATTTGTGCGGTTTAGTAGGTCAATCGGGCGTGGTTGACAAGTCAAGTTTGAGTAAATTGTGTGAATGAAACCTTCGATGGAGATTTGGCAAGTTCTATAGTGCACTAGGACAAACCATTGACAAGTCAAGAGTAGGATTTGCGGGTCGAATTCTGCTTGCGGGTGCGGGAACTGAGAAGGAGAGAGTAGCGGCCGAGGCTTCAAGTGAAATCTCTGTAAAGTTCTGAAGTGAATGTGTTATCCTTCCTGTAGTAAACCGGCAAATTTGAGTTGTTGTTGTTAAAGGTGCTCGCAGTAATTTTGCATTAGTTTGGTGTGAATCTAGTGAGGGGCGGACGAGCCACAAGACTTTGTCAGTTGCAGTGTGTGAGTGTGACGTCAGTGGTGCCGCGCTGAGATAGGTCAGTTGCCGAGAGGGGTCGCGCACGGATTGGCTGCCGTCCGTGAGAGGCAATAGGTTGAGAAAGGTGGGTGAAGAGCGTACTGGGAATTAAACTCACTTTCTGATTAAATACAAATAAAAGAAAAGACGCAAAGATGAACTTTATCAAAGCTTTTAAGAGCGCTCTGAAAGGAGACGCATACATTATGGCAAATGAAGGGGAGCCTACACCGCCTGAGGGTACTCCAGCTTATATAGTCATGGAGGAAAAGGGTGTCGCACCTTGCCTATGGATGAAACAATGGCGCAAATTGACAGAGAAGGAGGGATGTTTGGCGTTTCTGGAGCACGGAACGTTCAATACGAGAATTTTAGAGAATTTGAGGTGTATGTTAAGTGTACAAAAGCCACCTCCGAGGCCATCTCAGAACGAGGCATTAGCAGTCTGGTATTTAATGGCTATTAAACAGAGACAACAGAAATTCGAGAGGAGAATGAAAAGGGCAGAAAAGACTTTAGCTGAGGCTAGATGGGACAAAGAGAGCAAAATGAGGAGACGGGGAATAGTTGACGGACTCAAATTGTTTCCAGCAATAGCACAGGGAGACGAGACGCAGGGGAAGAAAGCCTCCTGTAAGACAGACAAGGACTCTAATAAGCCTAAAGAGACTAAGAGGTCTTGGATAGAGGAAGATGACTCAGACGATGAAGAGTTTCTTAATCAGTTATTGCATGATCGCCCGCCACCTTATGCAGTAGACAACAATGTCCCAAGCACTAGTGTGGGTCCTGGGAGCCAGACGCAGGAGAAGGGAGTTACTGATACAGCACAGACTAGTGATACCGGTTTGATACAGAATGGTGTCAGTGTACCCACTGCGCCAGACATGCAGATACAGTTGCAACCTCCACCGCAGATACAGAGAATCTATCCAGACGTCCCAGTACTAGAGACTACTACAAATCTGATAGTGCCGCCTGACCCGATATATACAAAATCAAGGTTAGTGCAGCTTGACCCAACTCCACAATTGCTGCCCCAACCGCAGCAACAGCTGATACCAGGGTATAATCCAGCAGCAGGCCCTCCATTTGTACCTGCCCCGGCTTCAGAAAATCAAACTCTGCGAGTTGCTGCTCCGCAGTGTTTTGGACCAGGCCAGACACCTGCTGCCATATCGTTACCAATTACTGTCGGTCCACCGGTGCCATTGTATGCGCAAGGCAAGCCTGGCATGTGTGATCAGGGAGTAATGACCAATGCAATAAGAGGAGGGTCCATAGGAACTCCCCAGTTAATGGCCCCGGGAGAGCAATCAGTTGAAAGACCAAGGTCTTTGTTAAACCTTAGTCCAGTTGAAGCCCCGTTGGAGGCAATGAGACAGGCAGGGCTAGGTGTGCTAACCCCACAGACAATAAGTACGAATGTTTCACAGTCGCCAATGATGCATGCTTGGAATATTTCACTGCAAGGTTTTTCAGTGAAACAGTTAAATGAGTGGTTAGAAAAGACTTATGCTTCACAAAAGACTGCAGCAACTGCAGAGAAGTCAGAAAGGTCAGAAAAAGAGGAGTACCTGAACTTTGTGAGGCTGGGTGTGGAAGCTACTGAACTAGTGGTAGGGACAATAGGGGTAAACAGATTAGAATTGTTCACAGAAGCGGAGTTAAGGTATCTGTGTCCCAAGATTACTAAAGAAGTGGGCAAGGTGCATCAGAGGTTGGCGAACCTGGCAGACACATATAACATTGACATTGAGAATACAAAGCATTTCAAAAGAAGTTACAGACTAGACTTCAACTCTAAAGATTTTGATCACATGAGGTCGGCTGGAATAAGGGCGCATCTTAAAGAAATACTGCAAAGTGCTCAGATCTGGGGAACCTTAGAAAAGTGGGAAGGCAGATGGGCAAAGAAAAGAGATAAGGAGAAAGGCGACAGTCCGGGATGAAGTCCGACTAAAGCTTCACCAGATACCGGAACGGTAAAGATACTACCAATGAGAGAAACAGCTGGAGGAGTTCTAGTCCATGTACCGTGGACTAGGGGAGACATTCTGTCATTCACAAATGACTATCCCAGGTTGAAGGAGAAACCAATAGAATTGTATCAGCAGACAGATAGGTTTGTAAAGCTCGCAAAGTGTCTCTGGGAAGACTTGAATACCTTGTTTGAGATCATTGTTCCGCCCGACTTATGGCTTGAGTGCAAGAGAGGTGTAGACTGACCGACACAGGAGCCGGCAAGGGCTAAGGCGACCGGAGCACCTTCTGAGGAGGTGATGAAGTACTATCATAAAGTGATTGAGTTTTTGAAGCAACAGGTTTCGCCAAAAGTGACAGATTGGCAGAAAATCCACTGGACCTCACAGGAAGTTAAATAGTCTATCCATGCTTACTATGAGAGGTTGTTAAAAGCGTTCAAACATTACAGTGGCACTGAGACTATTGAGCCGAAAGACGTGAACCATCTTGTGTTTAGGTTCGTCGAAGGGCTGAGACCAGAGGTTAGCCAGATGATTAAGAATCATTTGATCTGTTGGCAAGCGAAGCCGATTGATGAGGTGTTGCAGTATGCGAAATACTGTAGTGACGAGATTGAGCTGAAGCAGAGAAAATTGAAGGAGAAAGTGATGGTGATGCACATAAGGGCAGCGCAGGCTGGTATGCAAGCGAATGGAATTCAGCAGATGGTACAGCAGCAACCGCAAGGGAATGGTGTGTTTCAGGCACAACCGAGAGGCCGAGGTCGAGGTTTTGTGAATCGCGGTCCAGACTTGAATATTGTTGTGGTTCAAAATGACGTACAAGGGATGAAAAAGATGTCACCATGTCACACGTGGGGAGGCGTGGGGCATTGGAGGCGGGAATGCCCGAATGCAGTGCATGATGGTGTTGTTCAACAAAGCACTGATGTCGGTATATTTCAAAATGTGAGAGGTCCAAAAATGAGAGGTCAAAATCAGAACTTCCAAAATAACATGGTCCAGATGCCGGGGCTACAGCCCATGCAGCAAATGCAAATGCTGCGTGTTCAACCAGCACAAATGCAGCAGGTACAACAGCAGGTTCTCATGGTACCTAGACAGCAAATGCAATTACCAGTAGCTCCAATGGGACAGCAACAGATGATGCTTCCTCAGCAGGTCACAGGTCAAGTAGTGAGCCAAAATAATACAGTACAGCAATTCCCATTGCGTGGTGAAGATGGAATGAATGATGAATGGTCGGATGACAGTTCAGACAGTGAAGAGTGCAGGCTTGCAGAGTCCCTAGAAGTAGATTAAAGGGGACCCTATGTAGAGGGAAAGGTTATGGGTCACAAGGTTTCATTCTTGGTTGACACCGGAGCTACACGCTCTACAGTCAGAAGTGCGAGGTTCCGAAACTGCCACTTTCAGGGCGTACCATAAGAGTGGTAGGAGTAGCAAACCAGTACTTGACAAACCCGATCACAGATCCGGTGCAAGTTGAGATTGGCAACTTTCAGGGACTGCATAAGTTTGTAGTCTGCGATTCGAGTCCCGTGTACTGGGAAGAGACTTAGGGCCTGATTCTGACCCTGGCGGCCGGTGACCGCCAGGGTCACCGGCCACGGGAGCACCGCCGACAGGCTGGCGGTGCTCCGAAGGGCATTCTGACCGCGGCGGTTCAGCCGCGGTCAGAAAGGGTAAACCGGCGGTCACCCGCCGGTTTACCGCTGCCCTTCTCAATCCTCCATGGCGGCGGAGCGCGCTCCGCCGCCATGGGGATTCAGACACCCCCTACCGCCATCCTGTTCATGGCGGGAAACCCGCCATGAACAGGATGGCGGTAGGGGGTGCCGCGGGGCCCCTGGGGGCCCCTGCAGTGCCCATGCCAATGGCATGGGCACTGCAGGGGCCCCCGTAAGAGGGCCCCGCAAAGTATTTCAGTGTCTGCTATGCAGACACTGAAATACGCGACGGGTGCCACTGCACCCGTCGCACCTTCCCACTACGCCGGCTCAATTCTGAGCCGGCGTCCTCGTGGGAAGGTTGATTTGCCCTGGGCTGGCGGGCGGCCTTTTGGCGGCCGCCCGCCAGCCCAGGGCAAATCTCAGAATCACCGCAGCGGTCTTTCGACCGCGGTGCGGTGTTCTGACGGGGTTACTTTGGCGGGCGGCCTCCGCCGCCCGCCAAAGTAAGAATGACCCCCTTACTGTGCAAAACGAAATGCTCGATTACCTGTTCCAACAATGGGATTGAGGTGCAGACAAACAGTGACGATGAAGGATATGATGGTCAGTTCTCAGAATTAGAGACATAAACCGCAAATTAAGATTACCCTCTAATAACTTTATTCCCGATGCTTACAGTAACTGACTTGCCAGCTGAGTTGCAGGGAACAGTGACAGAGAAAGTGTGGGATCTGACGGGAAAAGAAGTGGGACTGATAAAAGGAGTAGAACCGGTTAAAGTACAAGTGAAGCCAAATGCAGTGTTTCCCCAGGTGCCGCAGTACCACATGGCACCAGATGTCCTTATTCAGGTGTCACAGATAATTGCAGACTTTGTAAAGCAAGGAGTTCTGAAGGAGGTATTGAGCAGTCCATGTAATTCACCAATAATGGGTCAGAAAAAGCCTTGTGGGAAGGTTCGAATTGTGCAGGACTTGAGGAAAATGAACGAGATTGTGGTAAAATGTTTCCCTATAGTGCCAAACCCAACAGTGATTATGTTCCAGGTCCCGTGTGATGCAGAGTGGTTCACCGTTGTAGACTTGTCACAAGCTTTCTTTTCGGTGCCTCTTCATGAGGACAGACAGTTTTTATTCAGTTTCAAATTCCTGGACAAGGTGTACAGTTGGTGCAGAATTCCTCAAAGGTTTTCTGAATAACCGTCCATCTTCAATCAAATATTGAAGAAGGACTTGGAGTCACTAGTACTGCCTTTCAGTACATTGATGACTTACTAATTGCGTCCATAACAAAAGATGACTGTAGATATGACACAATTGCCTTACTGAATCATCTGGGAAAGAACGGACATAAAGTGTCTCCAAAGAAATTGCAGTACTGTCAAAAAGAGGTGAAATACTTAGGACACTTGATTGAGAGAGGGTCCAGGAGAATATCAAAGGAAAGGGTGACAGCTATTTTGCAGATGAACCCCCCGACAACAAAGAGAGATGTTAGGATGTTTTTGGGAATGGTGGGCTACTGTCGCCAGTGGATACCCAACTTTTCAATTATCTCTAAACCATTAATAAAGCTGACAGGCAAGGAAACTAAGGATGACCCGTATACCATAACTCTGTCCAAGGAAGAGCTTGAGTCATTCATGGAATTGAGGCAGTGCATGTGCAGGGCACCAGCTTTAGGTATGCCTGATTACACGAAGCCTTTTCTACTGTTTTGTCATGAACGTGATGCTTGTTCTTTGTCTGTCTTGACACAGGTCCATGGAGGTGCAAATCACCCCGTAGCATATTTTTCAGCTACCTTGGACCCAGTCGCAGCAGCCTTACCGGGTTGTTTGCGCGCAGTTGCAGCAGTTGGTCAAAGCCTCACACAGTGGAAAGGCATAGTGATGGGACATCCCTTAACAGTAATGGTTCCACATTCAGTTGAAATTCTGTTGACTCAAACTAAAACCCAGCACATGACAAATGCCCGACTTACCCGATATGAGACAATTATTTTGGGGTCACCAAATGTCTCCTTAAAAAAGAGATGTACTGTATTGATCCCGGCAACTCTACTTCCTGTTGAAAGTACTGAGATTAATAATGAAGAGGAAGCAGAGCATGATTGTCTTGAGGTAACAGAACTATGTACCAAGCCCCGACCTGACATTCAAGATACACAGCTAAAGGAAAATGACTGCATTATGTTTGTTAATGGATCCTGTTTAAGAGACTCAGTCGGAATACCGAGAGCCGGTTATGCAGTATGTACAATAGCTGGAATTATTGAAGCTTCCTGGCTCGAGAGTGTATTCCGCACAAGTGGCAGAATTAATTTCCCTTACTAAGGCATGCCACGCAGCTGAAAATCTGAAAGTCACTATCTATACAGACAGCAGATACGGATTTGGAATTGTACACGATTTTGGCCAATTGTGGTCACAGAGAGGTTTCATGACCTCTTCTGGTTCTCCAGTTAAAAATGGCGAACAGATTAAGGATTTGTTACATGCGATTCAGTTACCTTTTGAAATTGCCGTGGTGAAATGCAATGTTCGTGTTAAGTCACAAGACTTTGTGTCAATGGAAAACGGCT
Source organism: Pleurodeles waltl (assembly GCF_031143425.1). Lineage (NCBI taxonomy): Eukaryota > Metazoa > Chordata > Amphibia > Caudata > Salamandridae > Pleurodeles > Pleurodeles waltl. The sequence goes on from NC_090443.1 coordinate 506,288,961, forward strand.
ATGCAGATCAAGTCGCAAGGTTTTGCGCATTGAACTGTATATCGTTCAAGGATCAGTGGGAACTGTTACCGCAAACTGAAAGTGAAACATGTTTGAACTTTTCATTAAGGGTGGTTGATACACTAGATGAGTTAAAATCACTACAGGGTCGTGCAAGCAGGGAGGAGAAATGCTCTTGGCAGAGAATGCAATGCATACAAAGAGCTGACGACTTGTGGGTCTCAGAAGAGGGGAAGCTGGTTTTGCCAAACAGTCTTCTGTCACAATTTTCAACGCTTTATCATGGACAGGCACATCTTCGGAGAGATGCAATGATCAGGTTATTCAAAATTGACTGGTTTAACCCGAAATTCAGACAAGTCGCAGAGGTTACTTGTCACAGATGCATCATCTGTCAACAGATGAATGCAGGAAAAGGGACTGTGGTACCTTTGAGCCACATAGGGAAAGCTGGTGGTCTATTTAGCAAGATGCAAATGGATTTCATTGAGATGCCTGTTTGTGGAGGATTAAGGTACGTGTTGGTGATTGTATGTGTTTTCAGCCACTGGATTGAAGCTTACCCCACACGTAGGAATGACAGTCTCACAGTTTCAAAGCTGTTGTTCGGAGAACTGATACCCAGGTTCGGTTTTCCAATCTCTTTAGAATTAGATAGGGGCAGACACTTCGACATTGAGGTGATTAAGCTCTTCCGTGCTGCATTAGACATTGAACAAAAGCTGCATTGTAGCTACCGCCCTGAAGCATCAGGACTAGTGGAACAGATGAATGGTACCTTGAAGTCGAGAATGGCAAACATGTGTGCAGCTACCAATATGAAATGGCCAGATGCATTGCCTTTAGTGCTAATGTCAATGAGAAACACACCCGATAAGAAGACAGGACTATCTCCCCACGAGATATTGATGGGCAGAGCCATGAGGCTGCCCGCAGTACCCACAAATGCTCTTGTGAATATCACGGATGATATGGTGTTGAACTACTGCAAATGTTTGGCTGATGTGGTCTGCTCTTTTTCCCACCAGGTGGAAGCCAACACATTGCCACTGATCAGGGATCCAGGTCACACCCTGCAAACCGGTGACTGGGTGGTTGTCAAGAAGTACGTGAGAAAGTCGTGTTTGGAGCCGCGCTGGAAGGGGCCATATCAAGTAATTCTGACAACAACCACTGCTGTGAAATGTGCAGGCGTTCCATACTGGATACATGCCAGTCACACAAAGAAGGTAACCTGTCCAACTGATGAGGAACTTGAAGTTTCCAACACAGAAATTCCAGAGAAGGAAGTCTCAGGGCCAGAAAATAGCCAAGGGGGAACTGAGACTGCAGGGGAGCCCACTGAGGACGGCTTAGTCCCTCAAACAGTAAACGAATTAGAGACGGGTGACAGTGAGCCTATCTCAGTAGAGGCAGCGGGATAACTAAGACAAGGAGAGGTTCTCCCAGAAGTAGATAGGTACGGGTTAGAGCTTGAACCTGTTACGGACCCAGAAGAAGAAGAGGGGGAAATAGTAGAGAGAGGTCAAAGCACACCGGCATCCCCTGAGCCAGTTGCAGGTCCGTCAAGAGAAAACACCATAGCACGAGAGGAGGGTGCTGTTCAGCGTCCTGAAAGGCCAAGCAGGAAGAAGACGCATAAAGGTGATAACTGGCCAGAGAAGCAGGCTGCAAAAGAAAAGATCGTACCAGGTGAAACAATAGCAGAAGAAACCGATACAACCCGAGTAGAGGATCTGCGTGAAGGAGAATTGCAAAGTGAACGCAGGTTGAAAAGAAAAAGAACCTCAAATAGAAGGTAGGCAGGTCCTGAATGGGCATATGCAACGACATCTGAATGGCAACAAGAATTCTTAGCGTTCTGTTTTGATCGAGAAGTAACAGGCCAGTACTACGGTACCTGAAATCAATCAGAGAAAGAGACTGTTAAAATTGAAATCGAAAGCTGAAAAGCTGAGAAAGAGACTTATAAATTACCGGATGTGACACTGATAACCTGAATTGACTTTGAAACCCGATTATGACAAGCTGCTAACCTGATTGACAAAAGGGTCCTGGAGTGAGTGAAAACGCTGTAAATACACGCAGAGAGAGAGAGAGACTTGCATCAAGAAGAGAGAAAAAAAAAAAAGAGCTTTTAGTCACCCTCAAGTTGATTGTTTGTTTTGCTTTGTTCTGCTATCTGATTCTTTACAGACCATGGCTCATAATAGAGCTAGTAGCAAGAAGGGTAAGGTATGTGGTTGGTTAAGTGTTATATTAGGTATTGTGTGTGCAATAATAATTGTAGGTGTGATTGTGGGAATGCCGTGGTTGGATAAGAAAGCGACTAACAATGCTTCAAAACCTGAGACTACAACACTAACACCGTGGGAAAAGTTTGAGCAAGATACAAAACACTTGCATGAGGGAACTAACTCAAAAGGGGAACTCTCCACTAACGTCTTCTATCGCTTGCTGAATGAGTATGTTGAAACCATGGATGCGAAAAACTGTTATGTGTTATTCCTTCATCAGTGCAAGAAGGGGTCACTTATCATAGCTTACCATTAAACTTATGGGATAAGTTGTAGTTTGCTACTAACAAGATTCTATAATCAAGAACATGTGAAATACTTTTATCAAATTTGGATGTGGTGTTTTCTTTTGTGCCAGTGATTGAGTTTCTGAACAAATTAGCTTAGGAGCATACTATAAAAATAGTTAGAGGTTTCTTCGAACCGACACTTACATTTGGGAAAGCCTATGCACACCGCAACAACCTGATTTGCTTATTAACACCTGTTGAGAAAAGCTTCTTAGATCACACTGATGATAGACGCAAAGCACTGAAGGAGAGATTAGAAAAGGGGTTAGAGAAACGCACATATGCAAATGATTATGCTTACACAGCAATAAAGACGCAAGGCAAATTAGCTATAGATGCATTACATGTAGGAAGGCTTTGTATATATAGGCCAAAATCTGAACATGACACTTGATTTGTGGGAACGAGTGAATGGAGGCATGTGTTTTTGTTTCAGAGTAAATGGACATTCATGTTAAATGGACAGGATCCAGCGATCCCTGGGATCTATTATATCTGTGGACTTAATGCTTATTACCGTCTCCCTAAGGGATGGTATGGGACATGTTATTTGGGGATAGTTTTCCCAAAGATTTACCAGATTGATGACTTAAAACAAATACCTAAAGCGTCTGAATTACAACAAGCTAGACAAAAACGAGAGACAGCGGCTGCTGTCGATGGTGACATTTGGAGCCATAATTCCTTCAGTAGGGGTTATTCTAAACTCCATAAAGATTAGAAAGTTGTCTACTATTGTGGATAACATGCTGACAAATTTTGCAGGGGCTATACTGCTGATGGATACTGAACTTGCTGCGGAAAGAGCTATGACTCTTCAAAATCGGCTTGCTTTAGACATTCTTTTAGCAAAGAGCAGCAGAATCTCCAAGATGCTCAACGAGCGTCATTGTTGCTCGTATATACCAGACAATAGTAAAAAGATTAGAGGTATGCTTACTAACCTAACTAGAGACAGTACAGATTTGAAGGAATTGAAGGAACCTGGAGTGTGGGAGAAAGTGGGAAAAGGAATTGCCAGAGTAGGGAGCTGGTTTAGCAACATTTGGAATGGGGTTCTTGCAAAAATAGTAGGGGGTCTATTAATTGTTCTGGCCTGTTTATTAGGTTTATGGAGAGCATGCAAAATTAATAACAAAATTAAAAGAAATTGGACAAAGAGAAATAAGAGAAATGAGGAAAGTGAAAGGGAGAAAATGTTTAATGAAATTTGGGAAAGTTCACATAAGGGACAAGATGTTGAAATGCGCATTATGCGCAAGGTGAAAAATTAAAAAGGAAAAGGTTTGTGTGATGACGAATGTCATCAGAGGAGGGACTGAGACAGCGTAGCTTATATAATCTATATTAACATGAAGTGTTTATGAATTAATGTGTGATAATGCCGCATAGAGATCGAAATAATGAGTTTTTGCTTAAACGTGCATTTGAAATGTGACCACGGGGAGTGGCCGCCAGTGTATACGTAGACTAATAAAAATGACTAATGCTATAATTTACTATGAAGAATAAGTTTTATACTAATTATTAATGATTGCATTATTGAATTTGTGCTGAAATCCTTGTAGGCCTTAAGTTAGCATGAGCCGAAGCTTAGCTGCTTGGCTCTCATATTAAACGTATTTTTCCTATTTTGCAGTGTGCTGACTTGCAAAAGGACATGACCCCTTGTTTTCTTCAAACTAGAAGCTGAATGTAACCATAGTAGATCCGTTCCCATGAATTCCACATTGCTTGTAGAAAATGTTAATCAAAATGCAACAGTGTAGATTAATGTAATGTACAAGGTCGTTCAAACCGGTGAAGGCAATGGAGCTATTGACCAAAAGATGTGCAAAGAATTACAAAAGGATGAAATCATACCGGACGTGCTACCTCTGAAGACGCCAATCATGTGGACCAATGAAGAACTTGTAAAATAATATGGGGTGAAAGATTAATGACATATTCCATCTTTTTATTGGGTAAAGATAGTGGGGTATAACCAATGTCCAATGAAATTTTAGGGGAATGTGCAACGAAAAAGGGATAAAAACTCATGACACTGGGAGCCATTTAGGTGGGTTAGGGAATGCTATTGATTTTATCCAGAAACTTTGTCACTCTGGTGACTTATTGGTTTGCTTAGTACCATCCTTGCCCTTAGATTTGCCCATATTACACTTTGCCTCCTTATGAGGGAAGTGCCCCTTTTGCCCTGGAGCTGAATTCTGACTGATGGCGATTAGACTGATGTCCTGAAGACGAAGACTGAACCTGAGTGCTGACCTAAACCTTGGAGGGTAACTATGACAATGATATTGTGATTTATCTGTTTGCTTTTCCTTTCTAGGTACCAACTGCTTACTTTTGACAGAGACCATAGCTAGATGTTTTCCAAATTGGTGTTCCAAATTGTTTTGCATGAAGCCCAACATGCCAATGCTAATTAGCGGTTAGGACAGGTGTTCACCAAATTGACGCAAATAGACAAACAACTCAATCTATGCTTTGTTGAACTGACGCGTTATTGACACTCTGCTAAATTGATCTATGTTTACGCCGTGTTATGTTTTGATGTTTGTAATTCTCGCCTTGATGAAATCTTATCAAAGTTGCCATATCGTGACTATGCTATTATGTTTCTTGGTTTTGAGATTAACCCATATGCTTTTAGAATTGTAACTAATAGGGAATAAAACTCATAAAATTCTATTAAACTGGTGTGGTTATTCATGACTGCAAGGTCATGGTAGTGTTTTGAAATCGATTAATGACTTTGACTAAAGTGAAATGTATTGTTGTGATAAATATTGATGACGTTATTGACTTATTGATTGACATATTGATTAGCTTTCTCGTCCTAAGGTGTCTCTCAACTGGGTCAAAAGATTCATTGGCCTAAAACGAGTCCTGATGTGTAATAAATTATCATAAAGGGACGTGTTATCAGTTCTCCTGCTGTATATCAGTGGCCTTGGGGAAACTCTGTCCACCTGTGCTACGGACGTTCCAGTGGTGGGGGGGAGGAACATCCCTGCGTTACACTCCATGCATGATCCTTACCTAATCAGTAGAACTCACATGAGTCTAAACACTCTCTTCCAGAAATCTGTGGGCTTCATGGGGTCCTTTGGCCTGTCGACCAATTCTTCCCAAACCTACACAGTGTTTTGCGGAACGAAATCCATGAAACAAAGAAATGTCTATTCCAAGGTCATCAGGTTGCTTACACCCAACAATTTTAAATCTGGGGGTGGTTGTTGATGCCAAGGTCAATTGGGAATCGTGTAAGAACAAAACAGCTCAGAAGATTTCCAGTGCCACTGGTTTTATTTTTAGGTTAGTCATGCACATTGGTAGAATACCCAGGGCCCCCTTGCTGGAAGTTTTTAGGAGCAAATGTCTCCCTATCCTCACTCATGGGGCTGGCATATGGGGCTATTTTAACATTTCTTCCTTTTAGATAGAAGAGAATAGGGCCCTGCACCACCTTTTGGGTGTACCTCCATCATATGCATCTTATATTGTCCATCAGGAACATGGTGTTGGGTTCAATTAGGATCTTATCAAACTGGCACCTCTGACATTCTGATGTGTCATCTGCGTGGACCAACATGCAGGTCTGAACAGGAAGATGATCTTGGATTGCCTTGCTTGTGACAGAGGTTTAGCTATCTCTTGGTTGTTCTATATTAAACAGGAACTGACTGATCTGGGGAGACCCAAGCTTTTTTCAGCCCCTACTCACATATTCAAGGCTAACTTATCTTGGGTTAAGAATGCATTTACAACCAGGAATAGACTGCATAGAGAGGAACTTGAAGCAGACAAAATTTCCATTAGGTAGTACGATAGTTTGCAATCTGCACCCCATAATGAACCCTATTTATCCTGGATGGACACCACTTGGTACGGAGTCCTGTTAACAAGGTTTAGGATGGCCTCAGTAAGGTGGCATTTGAGTTTCCCACTGGCTCAATTTAATTCCTCTGCTTCACTTCACTTTTTTTTGTGTAAATATTATAGGGCATTTTCCAAACAGTTTTTAGTCCCAATAAGCAGAGCCTATGGCATTAGAAAATGTGTAGAGGCCTTGTTGTATTTGCAGTCGTTGAATTCCTCTGCATTCCACTGCTCCGTCTGCTCCTTTTTAAAATGTGCGGTTAGTAGGAAAAAACAAATGTTTTTTTGACGGCTTACCATTGTGTTTTGCTAGTATTTTGCATGTTGTTACTCTGAGTATTTGACTGTGTATTTATCTTCTTTTTAATAAATGTTTAGCTGTGATTTCTGTCCATTTTAAGGATGTTTTAACTAACTGTATTGTGCTTTTATGGCCGTATTTTTCCTGCGAAATAAAGATTTTGAAAGAAAGAAAGAAAGGTGAGTTGGGGAAATATTAACTTTAAACTATTGATTGAAAATTTGGCTTTAGTACTTATGACTTTTAGAATTGCTTACAATTTTTTAACTTTTGTTTTTTTGTGAAGGATTGGGAAGATTTCAGCTTTGAGAGTATGACTGATTATGCTATGTATGTATAAATGTGCATTTAAGGATAACATGATACTTATATTATTTAAAATAGGTCTTGCTTAATACTAGTCAATGTTAATTAGTTTATTATAAAATGGCCTTCAAATCGGCCTGCTGGGGGCATGTATCTGTAGACATCATTCGCATTAGTAGGGGTACCTTGACCTTGGAATTTATGAACTTTAAAATGTTGTCTAGATATGAGGTATCGATTGCTGAGATTGACCCTCCCCACCCCTAGCTCGGAACTTCTTCCTACAATTTAGGTGGTATACTATTTCTATGAGAGCGTTTTGTGCTGATTGGGCTAAAGTGCAATGCAAAAGTGATAAGTGCCCGGCGTGCTGGGTGCCACCAGAAACAATTTCACATTTCTTATTTTTCTGTCCAGCGCACTGTTTCCAGAGTTAAAAATGGCTATTGCCTTTAAGGAGGATTCCTGGGAAAAGGAAGTATCTGGATGACCTTAGATTCTAAAGACTGGCAACTCCAGGATAGTGGTATGTGCTTTTGCAAGATACCTCCTGGCTGAATAGATCTAGCGCTCTAAGGCCCATATTTATGCTTTTTTAGCGCCGCATTTGCGCCACTTTTTAACGCAAAAGTGGCGCAAACGAACAAAATACAATTGTATTTTGTACGTTTGCTCCTCTTTTGCATCAAAAAATGACGCAAATGCAGCACTAAAAAAGTATAAATAAGGGCCTAAATGTATCCTAGCATATGATAATGAACTGCCAGGCAAGTTATGTGGGGGGAGGGTGGAGAGGGGAGGTATGGAGGAGCCCTCAACCCTCTGATGTAACAAATTCAGCCCTGAGAGTTTGTATCTTTACTTTGGTCCAAACTCCTATACAAATATTAGCTGTGTTCATTTCCTCTATTTTAATGCACAGATAATTTTCTCTTGGTCAGGGTCCTTTATGGCCAAATCGCACTTAATTACATATCAGCTTTCTGTCAATGTGCACACCTTTTGGGGTCCAAAAAAGCCCAGAAACCACATATCGGTGATGGAAGAATTTGCCTGGCTCTGGTGTCCTAAATGCATTTGTGCATTCGAGAAGGACTTACCAGAATAAACATGGATGAGTTTTATTCTGCTGTATCATCTCTAGGCTCAATGGGCTGCATTTTTATTCTTGGTTTTAATTTCTGTAGAAATCTTTAACCGCATATTCATTTACTGTAAAGTACTGGTACTTTTACCCGGTTATGGGCCTATGCTGAAATCCCTTTGTATATTTTTGAAAAATGTGTATTGTATTGTATTGTTTTATTTGTTTTGGTCTGCGCCCATCTGTCCCGGGTACTAGTACAACACTTTGTATGTACGAGACATAGCTCCCACAACCGTGCCAAAGTGAGTTTATATGTTCATCTGAAATCTTTCTTAAAATAAATTGACAAAGCTGTCATGTCAGCTGTGAGGTGGCCAGGAGGGTGGGAATCCGCAGTAAATTTGCACAAATTTGCTTGGTTTCAAATGTATAATTGTACATGTGTGCTTTTGAACTTGTATCATAACAACGGCTATTGATTGGTTGCCCTGAAGATAAAAATAAAGTTGTGAATGAATGAATGAATTATTTTTCAGTTGTATGAGATATACATCCTAATTTAATTCAATTAAGTTATAGAGTCTGAGGTGGTTATCTTACCAATAAAGGAAGGTTAGCAATCCTACACCTAAAGAGTTATTTAAATCTTGCAATACAGGAAGTGAGTCTTCATGTCAGGAGCCCCAAGAGTTGTTTACACAGAGATATCTTTTAGGTATATCCTTTCACTATTGAGGTTAGATGCAGAGTATTCATCGCAGATTACTAATACATTTTTTGTTGCCTTTAGGTACCTATTAATACACGTAGATGCCAGAGCCAGCGAAGTGATGAGTCAGAGTGGAAATCCCATGTTCCTGTTTTCTCTCTTCTCCTATTACCCTATCTACTATTGCACAACATATTAGATTGTATTTGTCAGTGGTGGTTGCAGTGAGGAGTGGAAGAATGTATCGTCCAGTTGGATCCAAAGTACGAGGTTAATGGTTTCTGATATTACCTTACTATTCCGCATCCACTGCCAACGCTCCTGGGTCCTCTTACAATAGATACCAATTAGCTATTGACCACTTTAATGTTTGGGGGGATTTCTTGAATGATCAATAGATTTAAGCGCAAATTGGCCAAGGTTATTTTTTGTTCCTGTTGGACCTAGCTCTTTCTGCAAACATTTTGCCTTTACCCTCCACCTTTTTTACTGAATTTGTTTTGTTGTCCTTAGGAGTTGTGCTTCTGCTCTCTCCCCTAAACATAGTGAAATTGGTTTGCACCTGATTGGCGTATTTAATTTACTCATAAGTCACTGGCAGAGTGATTTACAAATATTCGGGGTCTGTAAATTAAATGCTATCAGTGGGCCTGCAGGACTCATTGTGCCACCCACTTAAGTAGCCCCTTGAAATATTTCCCAGACCTGCCATTGAAGCCTGAATTAAATTTTAAACTGCTAATTCGACTTGACAATATAACCCTTTTGCAAAGCGTTAAACTCCCCTTTTATTGTATATAAGGCACTCATAACAACTTTTAAGTTTTACAGTAGAAGTGAAAAAGTCCTAAATATGTTTTTCACTACTGTGAGGCTTACCTGTACCATAGGATAACACTGAGTTGTCTTATTACAGTTAATAAGTGCTAACTTTTGATTCAGACCAGGTATCCAGTTCATGTTTGATATCTATTACATTGTAATGAAAAATCATCTTCAATGGTAAAGTCAGGTTTTTAATTACACTTTTGAAAATGCTACTCGTAGAAAGTTGGCATTTTCCTGCTCTTAATCCTTTTGTGCCTGCAGCCCGTCTTGAGTTACAGGACTGGGTGTAACTGGCAGCTAGACTTTCTAAATTCCTCCCACATAGCCACACAATGGAGGGATTATGTGTGCCTGAATGGGCCATGTGCTGGCTGGATGGGGGTGGGGGGTGAGCACAACCCTACTTGCCACTGAATAGGCTGTGCTCTACATTCACAGAAGGGACCTATCACCTCCACATTGTCACTGCAGCCAGCATGAAGCCAGGGCAGGGGAATCAGGAGCCTTTCTAGAAGCTTCTCTCACTGTCCATAGGAAGGGCACCAAGGTATCCTCAAATCCATTTGTTCTGTTCACTTCTGCACCTGCGGAAGGACTCTCAGAGAGCTACCTGCTTCTATGACCTACTGTGCAGTCAGCAAGACTGCTTTGCTGTACCTGGAAGGACTGCTTTGCTGCCTGGAACCTGCCTTGAACCCTCAGGGGCCAGCCCTGCTGTTGAGCCCTGCATCTTCACCTGAACCAAAGACTACCAGTGTGACTTCAGGGACTGGTTTGCTGGCTTCACAATCAGAGCCACAGGGACATATATGGCTCCCACTATCTCAAACTTGCACCTGGTCCCAGCCTCGGTGAGTCCAAAACCCCCAAGTGGTGTCCCAAAAGTCATGGGCTCCTGGATGTGGTGCTAAAGGTGCCCAGACAGTCAAAATCCAAAACTGAGGACTTAGAACTAAAAACTGCTCTGAGGATCAGATTGAGACTGGGACCAACCTGCTTGTCTATCCACCCAAGGTGCTTTGCTGGTCAGCCTGACTTCATGGCTGCTCCTTCTACATTCTTCTCAGCAGGAGCAAATCCTTTTCATCGGTCCTTCTCTAAAGGGGCTTCAGAGCCCCTGGAACTGTCTTCATCTTAAGCCCTCATCCTGCTGGAGATTTTTGACTTCCATAAAAATGACTAAGCCCGAACACAAAACACTTCACCACAGCTTTGACCCAAGGCTCCCTGATGACAAATGCTTCCTCCTCGGACACCACTTGCAGCCTTGCCTCCTTGAACTTTACCTTCTCAGGACATTTTTCTTGAAATTTCTTCTAAGTCCGAAGGTAAATGCTGAGCTGGCCCAATCCACTTCTTATATCTGACACATGCGCTCACATTCTGCCATATTTTTCGACTTTGACCAGTCTCATGTGACTAGATGTCCTTGGCTTGCTCTTTAATCTCTAAGGCACTAATTTGTTTACTGAAACTTTAATAATTTATAACTTTAATTCTACTCATAGGATTTTTGTTATTTTGGTGTCAAATTATTTATTAAAATGTGTTCTATTTTCCTAAATTGATGTGGATTTTTTCTTGTGTTGTGTTTTCACTTTATTACTGTTTGAGTGCTGCTAACTTTACACAATGCCTCTAAGTTAAGTCTGATTGCTTTCTGTGCAAAGCTACCAAGGGTTACACAGGTTAATTTAATAACATTTTGTGGTCACCGTGCAAGGGATTGTGGCTGTGGGTTGACCAGGACTCATATCTAGTCAACCAACAACCCAGTTTCTTACAGTTTCCATCATTTACAAAACTCTGAAAAGAAAGTGAGAGCACAGACAGTTAATGAATTGCTAGAGGTGACGCCTGAAAGCTAGTTATGTCCTTGCACTTGCTCTTAAATGGTATGCATATTTGGTAACCAAACCATTTCATCAGTATAGTCTTCCTGACTCACTTTAGAGGGCATACACATAGGAGAGATGGCATCAGCACCCTCTTCCATTACTGGTGATTGGTACAGAAGCGTCATGTGATGATTTTAAACTGCTTATCAATGTAATATAGTGAAGTCCAACAGCAGTACAAGAGGGTGGGATTTCCATAATATCCATGTAAGATAAATGTAAGTACAGTTAATTAAAATGCAAAGCATTTACATCATCAATAGTCGTCCAGATTAACAGGCCACACGATCCACGCGTGCTCTTGCTACTTCTTTCACCTCAGTTCCCTGTGCCCTTCTACAAACTCACACATGCGGAAACCTTTGTAAGTCTCTCTTCTGCACTGACATGCATGTAGTCTCAGCCAATAGGAGACAGCACTCTGTCAACACTGCAGCTGAAACTGGACCTAAAAGTGCTGTCTGAGCCCGTGTACTGTGGACCTTCTGACGGGGAATTGAGTAACCTTTTTAGAACTTGACTCTTATGGTAATGAGGCGGAGCAGTGCACGGGTGACTCAAGAAGGTGCTATGACCTAAAATCTGAAAACTCTACAGCTCAACAAATAACACTCAACAAACCAATGTCCAGTCAGTGATTTTTCTTTTTAAAAAGAAAGGAAAAATACAGTTAGAAACACACTAAATGCTAAGCACAAAATTACACACATGTGTAAAACGGCAGATGGAAAAAAACTAAGAAAACACACTCTAAAAGGCCTCACAAACTACATTGTGTGAATACTAAAAGAAGGACGCAGGGATTACCTATCCCATTACATCTAGCCCGGGCCGTGTATGTTTAAGGCATCATTAATGGTTTGTGTGGCAGTAACCTCTTACCCATTTAAGCCAAAATACCCCCATGTCTGCCTATTACAAATCCTGCAAGGTATGCGATTATAAAAAGTGAGGACTACTGACTTTGGCAAAGGGCAATCACAATTTACTCAGTAATGAAAAGTGGATAGTTCAATATGCATTGACATTTCTGCACACTCCCACAATTATGATGATATTATGCTTTTCACTATTGAAAAGTGAGAACTATAGGCTTAGACATACTTCACAATAGCAATCATCTCAATAAAATCTGGATATTGTTTCCCAACAACCCTGCAAGACCATAAGCAGTGAGGACCCAAATCATAAACTGCATTTTGCAGTACGTACAGTAGCCCTACAGATGTGCTACTCACAAACTTTAAATTGCATTTCACAAAATTTCAAGCTCTAAATATCGAGTAGCACAATATTGGGAAGGTACAAGCATAGGGGTAAGTACAGATTTACTATTCTTAATTTACATCTACGTACCTTGAAGATGTATAATATGTGAAGTTACGTATAGTAAACCTATACTTACCTATACATACGTCACACAATACAACAATGATATTTAGTCCTCAATATTTTGCCCCCCCAATATTTTTTCCTCCACATTCTGGTGGGAAACATGAGGACGTTATATACCTTCGCAGCCACACGACTGAGCTCTGTCGCAATATCTACTCCACTGTTGCCGACCCCAACCACGAGCACCCGCTTTCCTTGGAAGCCATCTGGATGTTTGTATTCTCTGCTATGGAGGTATTGCCCTTCGAATCTCTCTAAGCCTGCAGGGGTGACAAGAGTCACATCATATAAAGTGAAAAAGTGCATGAACGTCCAAAATGCCTCTTTACAGCAAGTACTGACAAGTATTGTCCTGTCAGCAATAACTATCTCAACATTCCAGACTGTAATTCAATAATATAAAACAACAGTGCACTGCACCTTTAGCTAACAAAAACGTCAGGCCATGCCTAGATCCAGTACAATGCAGGGAGCTCCTGGAAAAAGAAACCCATTACCGTCTCATTTTCTGCATCCTTCTCCAGTCTTAGGCCTTCCTGGTTTGCAGACAGAATGGATCGCCCCCTTTTTCACTTCCCTCTGTTCCACACTCTGAGTCCACCCGTTCAGGGTGGATGTATAAGACTGGGACAGCAAAGCTTTCTCCCAGTTTTTTCTGCCTGCAATTGTGCACCCCGAGGTCTATTCAGGATGCTAGTCAAAAGGTCTCCACTATTTGTAAGGTGTGGCGTGGGCTGAAGACAATATCAACATCCTTACAAGCTGGTCAGAGACACCATGGGGATGATGAAGGTGGGGCCTAGTGTCTCCGGGAAACCTGTGATATGTTATAGTAGGCCTCTGGAGACCGAAGTGGGACATGTTCAAAAGGACCAGGGTGTTGCGGGTTAAGTGAAGTGCCTCCTTGGGCTGGGAATCATTACCGTTGAAGGAGCCAGTCCACCATGCGACGTTAATTACTTAACTTGTCTCCTTTATAAAAAAGTGTACTTCACTTATGGTTGGGCAGTAACTGGGCATCTGGCAAAAAGTGGTGAATTCCATACCTGCCCAACCCTTGCATCCCCTGCCTGGTTTAGAGAGTAGCGAGTGGTTGTTTTCCTGATGGTGGAGCTGCTGTTGGGTGGGTCATCTGGAAACAATAACTGGTGCACAAATGCAGTCCTATTTAGAACAGCTCTTCCAATGCCATGTCACCTATTTTATATCCATGTATGCCATCTGGAAGAAATCTCTCAGAACATGAGGGACATTATTACATTTTATTTAAGAAACAAACACTACTAACAGGATCATACTGTCATGCTAGCCATGTGGAAAAAACACCAAATAAGGGACAACATTTGAAATCATTGAAATAGTTGGGCAAGGCCGCCATCAATGTTCTTTGCAGCTTCAGATGGGTAATCAGGGACTTGTAGTTATTATGTGAGGAAACAGCAAGTAGGAGTTGGCGACCAAATTAAAGTTCTAAGAAATTCACTGGTAAAATGTTTTTGTGCACCCTGGAGACATTTCTGGAGACACTGTTTGACTGTGGCCAACTCGTTCTCTTGGGCATTTAGGAAAAACAATTGGCTCTGGTGTCAGTAATGCAGATTCAGTTGGTGACCAGAGATTCCAAAATACAATTTAGGCAATTGACCTTTACCCAACAAGGATATGGGAGTGGTTGGGAATCTGGGAATGTATTTTTTGGAAAGGGGAAAGTATTCTTGCAATAGCCCCTAGTTCAGAGCAGTTATTAAAATCAGCGTGTGCTCAACAACTGACTAGGTTCCATTTTAAAATGTGAGCTGCAATCAAAATGGATGCAATTTACTTGAGAGGCAGTAAAGAAAGTTAAGCTTAGGGAAAAAGTAGGCAGTGAGCATGGAGATCGAGGGTGAGACGGAGTTTTGAAAAAACTTGCTGGATTTGACGCAGTAACCAATAACCTAAAAAATAAATTTTCCATCCACAATGCGGTGCTAGGAAAAGTTCATAGCAACACAACAAAATGATGGACAGAGTGCTGAAACTTTTCAAATACACACACCCTGTCACAGATCTGGGTTAAAACCATCGTTCTTTTGCTCACCATGCCACTCCTATTTGGACCCAGCCATATGCAAATTGGGTCTTTACCCTGCCAGGAAAAGTTGTCAAGATGAGACCATGAAGTTAAGCAAAGCTGAAAACTTGGAGAATAATAGAGGACCCAAGTCAGCCGTCGGGCACATCCTCCTAAGAGAAGGGGCATGGTGATAACAATGGCTGAGGATCTGCCAGTTACAGATAGTCATGAAGAGGCAACGGTAGCAGGCAGCCTCATGGAATGGCTGACCCAAGACCCACATTTGTAGAAATAGCAGGTGACTCCAAGTAAGCCAAGACACTTCAATCTACATGTTCCTTCTACAAACTTCTACGATCAGGAACTTTAGTCCAATATGTTCAGTTAAGGAGGACGAGAGCTGAAATAACGAGAATGAACAAGGTTGGTAAATACAGCCCAGAACTCGAACATAGCTTTCCAGATGACATGGAGTCATCCAGCAACTGTAATAATGTCCTACTGCCGCTAACATCTTTGAAGCGCCCTCAGTAGTATATACTACTGGGAACCTGTCACTTGCTGACAGATATATTATGACTTGTGCAATAAATTGACTATGTTAGTGGTCAACTCTAGCTCTGGGCTGAGTAATTTAGACTAGAATTTGAACCTACTGGTGTGTTGTCACAATTCGATGGACTAGAGCCCTTGAAATGTAATTAGAGGAATGTGTGTGTGTGTGTGATAAGAGTAGAGGTCAAGCACTTGCACTCAAAGAACGTTTGCCTGAGGTTAATGATTACAACTATTTGACTAACTTGCAAAACACACTCATTAGAGAACAATTGAAGTTATCTCAGTCTTTTTAAAAAGTAAATAAGCTGTTAACGTGTGAAAATGTGCACGTGCCCTGTAAACAGCAAATGTGTATATAGATTTTTATTTTATAGTATTACCTTTTTATATGTCTGTATTCATCCATATTTAGTTTTTCCTCTTATTTTTGGTGTTTACAAATATGTATTTTCCTCTTCTTTTGGTGTATAAATGGAGAAACAGTCACTTGGCAACTAAAATATTTCCAATCTCTCTTAGTGCTCTTTAAAAAAATACAATATACTCACTTCAAAACATTAGCATTTCAGTACTAACAGGTGATAAAATTGTCAACATCAGCAGCTAATTTGGACCAATCTTTGTGGGGAGCCTTCCACTGCACTGCAACACAAGTTGCAACGCTTTCAGTAACATTTGATTTGTGTGCTAGAAACAACATATAATTTTGTTGAAATTTGCAGATTATGCAACAGATGATGCATTATGTGGCAAATCCACAATTATGCGGAAAACACCAGGCTGAACAATCACATAATTCCAGTGGCCCTGAATATACTATAAAAATACATGACATAACCTTACGTGGCAGCCAATCACCTAACAAGAAATTCTTGTTTTACTGTTTTATTAGGAAAGAGTGGAGCTACATTTTCCGATAACTTTGAGAACCCAATTTATTCACCCAAAAAGTTAATGGGTTAAATCTTGGATCAGGTCCCTGAAAAGAGGACCCATGATCTTGCTCAATCCATTAGTTATCATGCTTTTCAAAGATGTCCTACTTGAGGCCTGCTCTCCAAATAAGCAAACCTTTGCCTGCAAACGTTTAGTCATTAATATTTAGAGTATGCTCCTGTCCCTGGAGAAGATCTAGTTCCAGTAATAAACAGCCTCAATGGGTTTTGGTGACGAGGTTAATGATTGTTTGGGTTTGGCGTAAAAAGCGGTCCACGATGCATGGGTGTTCAGGGCGTGGGCCATTAGAGGTCCAGATGACATTTTCCTCCGCACGTCTTTTATGGTACAATGGCAGCCAATAAGGTGGCAGGAGCTAGAAGAAACAGATAGCAATAATGTTCTCTAGTTCACAGATTGGTGGGTAAAGGTGAAGATGATGGGTGTGAAAATCAAAGACAGACTAGACTGACGGTTGGAATAGATGGTGCTAGAGATTAATACCAAAGCCCTTTTTCAAGTAGCATGTTAAAATTACATGAAATTTTACTGTTTTAGTGTGGTAAATCCACCCAGTACAGTGCAATTACAAGTTAAACCCCATGGAATGGGATATAACCGTGTGTGACCATTTTTTTCAGATTGTAAAGACACAATTTACATTTTGTGGGATCTGAACATGTGGTAAATGTATGAACAGGCATGTGGGTAGGGTAGGGAGTGAGTGAAGGAGGGGGCTCGGGAATTATGGGTGGGAAGATGTTGTGTGTCAGGGGATAGCATTGTATGCTCCACCACTAGATAAAAGGGGGAATGAGGCTTGGCTGTTGTTCCTGCAAAAGCCTTATGCAATTTTACTGTGCAGAATTACCAAACAGTAAAATTGGGTCTGGTTCAGTTAAACCTGGAAAAAAACGTTTGTGAACAAAATGATCCACTTGGAATTAGATGGAGTGGAAATCCATGAGGCAACTTCGCTCCACCTGACTGATAATCCGGGCCCAAGATGTTATGGTGCCATTCAGGAGGATCTTGATTATTAGTAAAAGTAAATGAAGGTTTCTAGAATGGCAAAGAATGGGTGAACAAACTTTGGAAGATAACAGCCTAAAGAGCGCAAGAAGTGCAGTGGGATCTTAGTGATGCACTGGAGAACTAAGACTATGGTGGGGAGGTGGAGTGGGTGAAATAGAAGCTCGTAATTGGCATACTGGATTGCAGATCTGGAAAAAGCAACAACAATATCCATGATGCCTAAGGTGGATGTAATAGTTGATTTTGGTTTGGTTATGGAGTCCAAGTTTTGTCTGGCCCCTTCCAGGGTTCATACCTAGAGATATAGGGGCATATTTACAAGCCCCTTGGTCCGCTGGTGCGTTACTTTTTTTGACACTCCGGCAGTACAGAGCGCAGATCCCTATCTACGAGGCCACACAAAGCCACTTTGCATGGATTTCCTGGACTCATAGATATGGAGTAGGGCAACGCAGTGCAAGTTGATGCGTTGTGTTGCCTTACACTGCATGAGAGTGGCATTTCATGGGGGCTGTGGTTTTTTTTATCACGCAACACCTATGGGTTTTGTTGCATTCCAGATTTACAAGGACGTGCAAACCTGGGAATGTGTCAAAACCATATGCCTCCCCAGGGGAGGTGTAACGAGGAGAAATATAGTTATTTCTCCTAATTTTTCGTCTTTCTATTTGTAATGCATTCTGCCGCACACATAGAGAGAGTAAGAGTAAAAAGCATCCATGGGTTGTTTTTGTGCAGTAAGGTGCCCCTTTCTGCATAAACACAGTCCTGCCAACAATGCAGACACCTTTGCTCCATGGTGCAAGGGTGCTGGCGCTAGGCACCAAATTGTGCGCTGGCTGAAAGGACCGGTATGCACCGTACCTCATAAATATGGTGCATTCCTGCCTTTTGAATTGGCGTAGTGCGGTGCAGCAAGAAGACTTGCAGTGCTGCCCTATGCCAATTTGTTGTAAATATGCTCCTCAGTGTTAAGTGGGTTTAATCTCCTACTGTATGTGTGGCTGCAGGTAAAAATGTCCACATCATAAACACAGTGGTCCATATTGATACTTTTTGACGCAAATCAGCGCCAAGGCAGATTTGTGTCAAAAAGTTTCCCAGCGGCTAACGCCATTCCAACGCACCAGCTGGGCGCCTTATTTATGGAATGACTTTAGCCGGCGCTGTGGCCTGGTTGGCGTCAAAATAAATGACGGTAACCGGGCAGCAGAGGTGAAGGGAAGACTGGGGGTTGTGCGCCAAAGAATGGTGCAAGGCAGGTTAGAGTCAAAAATATTGGCTCTAACCTGACTTGCGCCATTTTTCGATGCACAACCCCCATGGAAATGACTCCTGTCTTAGCAAAGATAGGAGTCATGCCCCTCCTGCCCAATGGCCATGCCCAGGGGACTTATGTCCCCTGGGCATGGCACTGGGCACAGTGGCATGTATGGGGCCCAAGTTAGGCCCCCCTATGCCACTTTAAAAAAATATATATATACTTACCTGCACTCACAATGGATGGGTCCCCCCATCCATGGGTGTCCTCCAGGGGTGGGCTAGGATGGCAGGGGGTGTCCCTGGGTGGAGGGAAGGGCACCTGTGGACTGCTTCCATGGTCTCCCACCATGGAAATGAGCCCACAGGTCACTTAATGCCTGCCCTGACCCAGGCTTTAAAAAACGGCGCAAATCTGTCTGGGCGCCTTGTTTTAAGGCCCGCCTCCTCCTCCTGTGCGTCATTTTCACGCCAGAGGGTAAATAAGGTGCACATGCCTTAGAGTCATTTTTTGCACAGGAACCTACCTTGCATGTTATTAGCGCAAGGTAGGTTTTCACGTCCAAAAAATGACTCAAACTCCATAACTTTGGTGCTGGACAGGTCTAGCGGCAAAGTATAAATATGGAGTTAAGTTTGCACCAAATTTGCGTTAAAAAAAATTATGCAAATCCGGCGCAAACAGAGTATAAATATGGGCCTGTGTCTGTTTTTTGATGCTAGATATGGATTCCAGGATTGAACTGATGGTTATGGTCTTGTAGATCTGGGCTGTCACATGCATATTTTGCCACTGAGTATGGTTTCCATGGTCAGGATGCGTAGTGCATGTTATACTGTATTGGCTGTCATAGCAGTGAAGTGTATGGAGATGGACGGAGAGACCTAGGAAGCATGGATGTCAACTAGGGGTCACTACTGATGTAGTCTAAGTTTTAGTAGTGTCCCTCGTGTCACAAATATCATCAGGATGTGACAGTTTAAGTCGTGTTAATCAAAGCATTAATGGTTTGCAATGTAGAAGCTGCACTTATACACAATTTAAAGGTGTATTTGTTTATATTGCAGAGTTCGACTTAGGTGGTACTTGAATTAAATCATATTTTAGAACATTGGCCTCCAAACTTCTTAATGCCACGCCCCCCCCAGTTGAAAAATAAAGACCTATGGGCCACCCTCAGAATTTTTCACAAATATTTTATAAAGATGGCAATGTTTAAATATGTCCAGACCTTTTTAAACATTGCAGTTAGGTGCTGTTACCGTTTTAAAAATTCAATAACAGGCTTTTGTTTAAAACAAAGGCCTGTTATCGGTATAATGCTTCTTTTGGCCAGAGTTTGGCACCCCCCTTGGGAGCACTTGAGGCCCCCCTAGGGGGGCCCACCCCACAGTTTGAAGACCTCTGTGTTAGAAGGATTACATTGATGTTACAATGTAATTTAGACTCTAGACTAACAAAGTAATACCTTTCTTTGGATGGCACTGGACAGACAATTGCTCAATGAGTGTTTCAGCCCTGCTTCCCTTTTCACTGACCATTTCTGCGCTTGCCAACTTGCGTTAGTAGAAACTCATGTGCCTCTAATAGCTGGAAGAGTTGTCTACAAGCATGCTCGTCTAGTGTAGCCCTGTCTTGATGTAGGTCATCCAGAAGGGGCACCCTCCTTCACTCATCACAAATAGTACCCATCGTGCCCTGTGGAAATGCCTGATTCCATGTGATGGGGGAGAGCAAGGAAGGGTGTGTGGTAGCAGCTTCACACTGTTTTTTGCCACAATGCCTCAGGAGGGTGGCTGTAGTCTAGAGGGACATATAGTGAGCTGAAAAATTATCCTGGGGTCTCATCCACATAAAATGGTTTAAGGGAATGGGGGAACAGCCCTGCTCAAGGAGCTCCTGGGGTTCAGTGTATGGAAGATGGTGCCAATCCAATGAAAACTGGAGTTGGGCTATCCCAAATCCCCGTCTGCTGTGCACCTGTAGAGAGCCTGCCTTGGTACTCTTGGTGTTGAATTGTGCCATACAAACTATAGTAGCTGTTTCTTACTTTGAGTATCAGTGGGTATCCACAAGGGCAAGGTGTGACTGACATAAAGTAAGCAGGCGAGGTAGTTCATTTTATTGCTATTATTGCGGCCAAGCCATGACATCTCAAGCCTCCCCCATCAATATAAATCTTTGCGGAGCTCTTCCAACACAGGCGGGATATTATAGCATATGAAGTGCTGATAGAATTTGTGAGCGTGATTCCCAAGTAATGCAAGGAAGAGAAGTCCCACAAGAACCCTGATTCAGTCAGTAAGCAGCTAGACATTCAAGTAGGGTCCACTACTCCTATGGCATTAGATTTCACATAATTAAAACGAAAGCCAGAGGCCGCTTCAGATTGTTGCAACTCACTCAGTAAAACTTGAAGGACATGGTAGGGCATGCGAGGAAGCACAAAATATCATCAGCAAAGAGCGCTAGCTTTTATTGGTAACCATCTAGCTCCATCACTTTAATTTCTGGATGGATTCTAAGTAGTATATCAGGAGACTCTATGATGAGAGCAAAGATGAGCAGCAACAGAGGTCCCCATTGTCTGGTGCCTCTGTGTAGTGATATTGGGGTGGAGAAGGTGGTGTTGATCATGAGGCAAGAGGTTCGCCAGCAGGCAAGTCATCATATGAGCCCAGTTCAGTCCTCAAATGTCAATCAGTCAATTGTGAAACCTTGTATTATTTCTCTGAGGTACTTCTGCTTGCAAGGTACTGCAATGTACATTTGGGATCTGATCAGGTCTGGCCATGAAATGAGGTGAAGTTCCCTGAGGAAAATTTGCATCAGAAATAAGTCCTGCTTGATTTAACATCAGCTTAGGTTCTGCCATTTGTGTAAAGGTCCAAAGTGGAACAAGAGAAGCTGTTTTCTCCATCTCTGAATTGTTTGACGATACCAATTGGTCACAGCAGTTGTGAATGGTGTCTCAGGAACAGTTGGGACAGTTATTGAATGAGCATTACTTCCAGAGTTGCCTGAAGCATACAAGGGAACAACTGGACCTACAGTTACAGGCACTGTTAATGCATCGGGACCCATAAGATTTGTCTGATTTTGAGAAACTATCATTCCTTCACCCTGTCCTGTGGAGACAGTACTGAAACTTTGTGTGTTTGACTCAGGATAACATTTAGCATTGACTAAACTGGATTAAACATTGGCACAGGCTGATACAGGGTACAAATTTGCATGGGCGGATTCACATAGGATGACTGCACCGTCTGACTCACATTAGGACTTGGTACGACTTGATTTACAACTAGACTTGGTACGGGCTGAACTGTGTTCACACTTGTAACTGGTGGATACACTATGGGCACTTATGTCACTGGACTTGCAGGTGTACTGGTACTATCTGATTTGGGGTCTGTACAACTGGAGCAGTTGGCACATTTGGGGTTATATTTTGTGCTGCATCACTTCTCGCTCCTACTTCAACTGAATGATACGGAGGTGGATGATTCATCAGGATCTGATTTATAAACTTGTCATCTGAATAACTGTCATATGTTACTGTTTTTTTGTTCTCAGTTTCTGTTGTCTGTTCTGCTTTTTCTGATTTCTTTTTTTATCTTGGGCTTAGTGCTTTCATCACCTTCCTTTGAAATAGCTGGAAACCTTCTGACTCCATCTAATATTATTTTCATTTTTTTCACGAGCATTAAGTTCCCAAATATGAAGGGCTTCAAATTGTACGGGTCTTGGAGGTGGTTTCATTTCGTACATTGTCCCCCTCAAATTTTCTAAAACTCCTAGACTAAATGCTCCATATCTGGGAAAAGCTAAGGCACCTTCTTTCTCAGTAATCTTGCACCATTGTTCAAGCCAAGTAAACACACAATATAACCTGGAGTTCCTTCTGGTGGTGTTGCTGTACCCTCTCTAACTGGAATAAATACATCTCCTCTTAACTCACTTTCAAATGCCTTAAACATTTTCATTTTAGCTCAATTTATTTTAATCAAACAACTTTTTCATCCAATCAGGAAGGAACTTCAATCCACAATGCTATTCCCTTGACGTTCTCAAACAATAGCAACATGGTTCTGTCCACCAAAACCAGCTCGGCTTCACACCAACTGACCTATACCAGCGCTGCACAGAATGACATCACACTCATTTCTGTCAGCATCTGCAGTTGCTTTGCAATTGTGCCTCACACAATCACTCACACACACCTAATGCAAAATACTGCAAGCAAAAACCAACAAACTGTCTGCACACTACAGGTAGGAACTCAAACACTTCAAAGCTGTACGGCCTTACACTTTCAGACTGTAGCTTTCACAATTACACAGCAAGTGAATCTTGACCAGCATTCCTCACTCCCGTAGATGCAAATCCTCCATGTACACTCAGGAGTCACTTAGTAACAACCAATAACTCACACTCACTCAAGGGTAAAACTATTGGCACTGTCAACGACATCTCATGACAAGTACCTCACTGCAGACAATAAATTAATTGTGTCTTCTACATTTGTGCATTATCCAGGGATCCTAGGGCACAATGGACCTGTCAACAACAGCAACCGTGGACATTTTTGAGCAAAAAGCCTCACAATCACTTTGAGTACAGCAACTTTGCAAAACACTTCACAACATCACACTTCACCGTAATCATCAAGCGAAAAGCAATGCAAGCACAAAACCCTTTTAATATTCACTGTAGGAAAGTACCATCTTGCCTGGCATGTTACCCCCATTTTTCACTGTATATATGTTGTTTTAGTTGTATGTGTCACTGGGACCCTGGTAACCCAGGGCCCCAGTGCTCATAAGTGTGCCTGAATGTGTTACCTGTGTAGTGACTAACTGTCTCACTGAGGCTCTGCTAATCAGAACCTCAGTGGTTATGCTCTCTCATTTCTTTCCAAATTGTCACTAACAGGCTAGTGACCATTTTTACCAATTTACATTGGCTTACTGGAACACCCTTATAATTCCCTAGTATATGGTACTGAGGTACCCAGGGTATTGGGGTTCCAGGAGATCCCTATGGGCTGCAGCATTTCTTTTGCCACCCATAGGGAGCTCTGACAATTCTTACACAGGCCTGCCACTGCAGCCTGAGTGAAATAACGTCCACGTTATTTCACAGCCATTTTACACTGCACTTAAGTAACTTATAAGTCACCTATATGTCTAACCTTTACCTGGTAAAGGTTAGGTGCAAAGTTACTTAGTGTGAGGGCACCCTGGCACTAGCCAAGGTGCCCCCACATTGTTCAGAGCCAATTCCCTGAACTTTGTGAGTGCGGGGACACCATTACACGCGTGCACTACATATAGGTCACCACCTATATGTAGCTTCACAATGGTAACTCCGAATATGGCCATGTAACATGTCTAAGATCATGGAATTGCCCCCTCTATGCCATCCTGGCATTGTTGGTACAATTCCATGATCCCAGTGGTCTGTAGCACAGACCCTGGTACTGCCAAACTGCCCTTCCTGGGGTTTCACTGCAGCTGCTGCTGCTGCCAACCCCTCAGACAGGCATCTGCCCTCCTGGGGTCCAGCCAGGCCTGGCCCAGGATGGCAGAACAAAGAACTTCCTCTGAGAGAGGGTGTGACACCCTCTCCCTTTGGAAAATGGTGTGAAGGCAGGGGAGGAGTAGCCTCCCCCAGCCTCTGGAAATGCTTTGTTGGGCACAGAGGTGCCCAATTCTGCATAAGCCAGTCTACACCGGTTCAGGGGACCCCTTAGCCCTGCTCTGGCGCGAAACTGGACAAAGGAAAGGGGAGTGACCACTCCCCTGACCTGCACCTCCCCTGGGAGGTGTCCAGAGCTCCTCCAGTGTGCTCCAGACCTCTGCCATCTTGGAAACAGAGGTGCTGCTGGCACACTGGACTGCTCTGAGTGGCCAGTGCCACCAGGTGACGTCAGAGACTCCTTCTGATAGGCTCCTTCAGGTGTTAGTAGCCTATCCTCTCTCCTAGGTAGCCAAACCCTCTTTTCTGGCTATTTGGGGTCTCTGTCTCTGGGGAAACTTCAGATAACGAATGCAAGAGCTCATCCGAGTTCCTCTGCATCTCTCTCTTCACCTTCTGCCAAGGAATCGACTGCTGACCGCGCTGGAAGCCTGCAAACCTGCAACATAGTAGCAAAGACGACTACTGCAACTCTGTAACGCTGATCCTGCCGCCTTCTCGACTGTTTTCCTGCTTGTGCATGCTGTGGGGGTAGTCTGCCTCCTCTCTGCACCAGAAGCTCCGAAGAAAT
This sequence comes from Pleurodeles waltl, assembly GCF_031143425.1. Lineage (NCBI taxonomy): Eukaryota > Metazoa > Chordata > Amphibia > Caudata > Salamandridae > Pleurodeles > Pleurodeles waltl. The sequence continues at coordinate 506,314,074 of NC_090443.1, forward strand.
CTCCTGTGGGTCGACGGAATCTTCCCCCTGCAACCGCAGGCACCAAAAAGCTGCATTACCGGTCCCTTGGGTCTCCTCTCAGCACGACGAGCGAGGTCCCTCGAATCCAGCAACTCTGTCCAAGTGACCCCCACAGTCCAGTGACTCTTCAGTCCAAGTTTGGTGGAGGTAAGTCCTTGCCTCACCTCGCTGGGCTGCATTGCTGGGAACCGCGACTTTTGCAGCTACTCCGGCCCCTGTGCACTTCCGGCGGAAATCCTTTGTGCACAGCCAAGCCTGGGTCCACGGCACTCTAACCTGCATTGCACGACTTTCTAAGTTGGTCTCCGGCGACGTGGGACTCCTTTGTGCAACTTCGGCAAGCACCGTTTCACGCATCCTTGTAGTGCCTGTTTCTGGCACTTCTCCGGGTGCTACCGGCTTCAGAGAGGGCTCCCTGTCTTGCTCGACGTCCCCTCTCTCTGCTGGTCCAATTTGCGACCTCCTGGTCCCTCCTGGGCCTCAGCAGCGTCCAAAAACGCTAACCGCACGATTTGCAGCTAGCAAGGCTTGTTGGCGTTCTTTCGGCGGGAAAACACTTCTGCACGACTCTCCACGGCGAGAGGGATCCGTCCACCAAAGGGGAAGTCTCTAGCCTTTTTTGTTCCTGCAGAAACCTCAGCTTCTTCTGACCAGTAGAAGCTTCTTTGCACCCGCAGCTGGCATTTCCTGGGCATTTGCCCATCTCCGACTTGCTTGTGACTTTTGGACTTGGTCCCCTTGTTCCACAGGTACCCTAGATTGGAAATCCACAGTTGTTGCATTGTTGGTTTGTGTCTTTCCTGCATTATTCCTCTAACACGACTTCTTTGTCCTTAGGGGAACTTTAGTGCACTTTGCACTCACTTTTCAGGGTCTTGGGGAGGGTTATTTTTCTAACTCTCACTATTTTCTAATAGTCCCAGCGACCCTCTACAAGGTCACATAGGTTTGGGGTCCATTTGTGGTTCGCATTCCACTTTTGGAGTATATGGTTTGTGTTGCCCCTATACCTATGTTTCCCCATTGCTTCCTATTGTAACTATACATTGTTTGCACTGTTTTCTAAGACTATACTGCATATTTTTGCTATTGTGTATATATATCTTGTGTATATTTCCTATCCTCTCACTGAGGGTACACTCTAAGATACTTTGGCATATTGTCATAAAAATAAAGTACCTTTATTTTTAGTATAACTGTGTATTGTGTTTTCTTATGATATTGTGCATATGACACTAAGTGGTACTGTAGTAGCTTCACACGTCTCCTAGTTCAGCCTAAGCTGCTCTGCTAAGCTACCATTATCTATCAGCCTAAGCTGCTAGACACCCTATACACTAATAAGGGATTTTGTGGTCACCGTGCAAGGGATTGTGGCTGTGGGTTGACCAGGACTCATATCTAGTCAACCAACAACCCAGTTTCTTACAGTTTCCATCATTTACAAAACTCTGAAAAGAAAGTGAGAGCACAGACAGTTAATGAATTGCTAGAGGTGACGCCTGAAAGCTAGTTATGTCCTTGCACTTGCTCTTAAATGGTATGCATATTTGGTCACCAAACCATTTCATCAGTATAGTCTTCCTGACTCACTTTAGAGGGCATACACATAGGAGAGATGGCACCACTTGAAGGCATGACGCTGGAACTTCATCAATCTTCGGTTCGAACCATAGGACAGGATTCTACCCCAAATTATGGCTAGGCAATTTTTTGTTGGACTGAGCAATTGCATGAGGTTGAGCCTATCTCCCTAACACTACACAGGAATGGTTCTCCCACTTATGGGACAAACTACAACTCTGCTACAAGAACTGTTTGAGCATTTTCATCCTCTGCAGGAAACAATGCCCTTAGAGGTTGGTGAATCTTTAGACCCAGTAAGTGGTGTGGTAGAACCACTTACACAATTTCAATACATACCCAATTAATTTAAACACCATGATCAATGCGGCTACGGATGGAAAGTTCCAATCGGGAATATATTTAAGGGATTTATTACAAAATCAAGCTCAAAGTCATGTAGACAATTCACAAGACCAAGTTATAAAGATATATAATCATCAAGGGATGCCCAAGATAATGAAGTAAATTCAGATGGACTAACATTAACACAATTAAGCATTAAATAAGACAATATATATCATTAATAAAATAAATCTGAGATACAGAAATTTAGGGCCAGATGTAGCAACATTTTGCGAGTCGCAAATGGCCCAAATCGCAATTTGCGACCCCGCAAAATCGGAAATGGGATGCAAAAACCCCATTTCCGAATCGCAAATTGCGACGCGAGCCATTACCGACTTGCAAAATTTGCAACCCCATTGTGCGACCCGCAAATAGGAAGTCGCAATTTGCGATTCGCAAACCATATGAAAAAGCCACTTGCAAATTGCGACTAGTCGCAAAAAGCCCATTTTGCACACCCAATTTACCACTAACTCAGAGTAGGTGGTAACCAGAACCAAAGTATAAAAGGAGACCCAGAAGGCACCTGGGTTACTCAAGATGGCGAAGATATATGTGATAGCAAGGGGGAGGAGAGTCCACGCCGCACAGCAGAGGAGGAGGAGGATCCAGAGACAGGAGAGGATATACAGAACCAGGCAGACACTATTCCAACAAACAGAGGAGGAGATATATGATAAATACAGACTCAGCAGTGCAGCAATATAAGAATTAATAGATCTACTCAATCCGCAGCTGCAAAGCCAGACTGTGCGCGGCAGAGCCATCCCCACACATGTGCAAGTGCTATGCTCACTGCACCTCTTGGCCTCGGGTAGCTATCAGGGGGTTATTGCTGTGGCAGGTGGGGTATCCCAAAGTGCACTCTCACGGTTCTTCAGATGTTTCTTAGATGCCATACTCACACACATGTCCAGATACATATACCTACCCAGGAATGAGGCAGAAATCAACAGCACCAAGTTGGAATTCTACAGGATTGCCAACTTCCCTCATGTAATAGGGTGTGTAGTCGGGACACATATACAAATATGCCCTCCTGCAAATCTGGAATATCTGTTCCGCAACCGGAAGTGTACCCACTCACTGAACATCCAGGTGGTATGTGACGCCCATTATGTTATCACTGACATGGTAGCCAAATTTCCAGGGAGTACACATGACTCTTACATTTTCAGGCACAGTGGGATACAACAACGCCTAGAACGTGGGGAGTTTGGAGACGGATATCTCTTAGGTATTGCTGAATACACCCTGAAGCCATACACACAGGTCACTGTAGAAACCATCCAAGCCCTGCTAACATTGTCCATTTATGCCAAACAGGTGACAGTGCATATGCGCTACGACCATGGATACTTACCCCGTACTTAACACCCAGCAATGAGAAAGAGAGGCGATACAACAGTGCACATAGGAGGACCCGAAATGTCATAGAGAGGACCTTTGGACTGTTAATGGCAAGATTCCACAGAAGTGGAGGTGCGCTCCAGTATGCCCCAATTACAGCATTCAAGATAGTTGGCGCATGCGCTATTCTGCACAACATTGCCACCAGACGTGGGCTACATCTCACCCCTGAAGACCCAGATTCGGAGGATGACGAGCAAGAGCTACCACATCGCCATCATGGGGATAGAAGCATTGCAAATCAAGGCAGACAGAGACGGGACCACATTGCAAACCAATACTTTGGAAGGTACGTGCTAACTGTCACCACACACACTAATGTCACACACGAAGAGGCCAGTTGTGAAGTGAAACAAACAAGAACTTTTATTAAGTGAACCTAAGTAATGATGAACTTAACTTTTGGGAAGGGGCTGTAAATGTCCACCTGCAATGAGGACACATTCACCTCATGTGCCTCAATTGTCCTGCAGTGCATAGGCTCAACTCCTTCGCCTGGGACGCCCAGCATGGCCTGTGCTTGGTGTGTCAGCAGACCTCTGTTGTGCACTGCCACTCATCAAGACTCGTGTGTCTGTGGCAGATGCACTGCTGACGGTGGACCCCTCCTCACTATCTTGAGGTGTGTCTGCCGTGCCCCTAGCCACCTGTCTTGCCTCCATCATGTCCACAGCGTGGCCAATCCGACCCAGTCCCCGATCCACATCCCCTGCAAAGTGGCCCAAGTCAACCTGCAAACTGACAGTACGGCGTGACAGCCCTGTGGTGTTGACTGCCAGGTGGATGATTGATGCAGCCATGCGGTCCAACCGGTGTATGAGTTGCCGCTTACGGCGCTTGCACTCTCTCTCTCTGACACTAGTTCAGTTACGAGTTGACGGATGAAGAGTGCAAGGTCACCGACATTATCGTTCAGGAGTCGGAACTCTGTGTGCACCTGTGCCAGCCCTGTGGTGAAATTACGCTCCATACGTTGCATGGCCCCTGATATAACTCTCATCTGCCTTGTTTGCAGGCGCTGACCACTTGTGAGGGCTGCCTCCGTGGCGGACATTGAAGAGTCATCTACATCCTCCTGGGACACTGCTGGGACATGGACACGGCGTCTGCAATGCGGTGGAGCTTAAGGGTCCTGCTCTTTGACACTGTGGCTGGGACCGGGTGCTGTGTCGATAGCCACAATGTCCATTGGTGCAGCTGGAGGGGACTGTGGTTGGGTGGTGCTAGTCCCTGTAGTGGCTGCTTCTGCCTCCTGTGCTGCCTGTTGGCTGCTCTCTGCACCCTGGACGGACTGGCTGGTGGGGGTGTCTTGTGGGAGACCTGTGGGACATAGGGAACACACTGTCAGTATCTACCATCTGTTGTCTGCCTCCTAATAAACTGTTGCCTATCAGCTGACTACTGAACTACATTGCCCATAAGGCACCATTCTGGTGGTTGCAAGTCTGGAATGGAGCTAATTTGGTTGTGCATGCGTTCGTGTACTGGGTGGGTGGGGGTATGGCAAACATGGGTGTACATGCATGTTTCATGGTACTCACTTGTTGATGGCCCTGGCGCTGACGTGTCCAGCACTCCCATTCCAGCCACTGCCTCAGGCTCAAGGGTCTGTTCCACAAGTTCCTCCATGGGTGTGGGTGGTGGGACGGTGGATGGGCCTCCTCCTGTGCCCCTCATCTCCCGGAGGCGCTCTGCCACCCTCTCCTTGGTCCTGGAGCGCAGGTCATACCATCTCTTTTTGAGCTCCTCTATACTCCTGTGGCTCACCCCTATGGCGTTGACCTTCTCCTGGATGTCATTCCAGATCCTCCTTTTTTCAGTCTCTGGCACACTCAGGGCAGCCCTTCCGAATAGCTGGTCATGGTGCTGGCAGCATTCATCTGTCACCACCTCCAGTTCCTTTTCTGAAAACTTCAGTTTTCTCTTCCTGCCAGAGTCCTCCATTCTTGCTGCTGTTCCTCCAGGTGGTTGCTCAGCAGTTTGAAAAGGGTGTGGTCCTCCCTCCTCCCAGGTGTATTTGTAAACTTCCTGGCTGTGATGTCATCAGCAAGAGCCAGGAAGTGTTTTCCAGACTGTTCTGCTGCACCTGCATGCAATTTGCGGCACAGTTGCAATTTGCGACACCCACTCGCAATTTGCGTGTCCGTTTTTAGCGAGGTCGCAAAAAGCGACCTCGCAAACAGCGGACTCGCAATCTGCGGTGCGACTTCATTTGCGAGTCGCAAAATGAAGTAGCTTTTTCTTGTTGGATACCAGTTTGCGAGTCGGAAATTGCGAGTCGCAACGACCTGCAATTTCCGACTCGCTATTTTTTAGCTACCTACATCTGGCCCTAAGTGTTGCTCAAGATTAGCAATCATTAATTAATTCAATTTAGCAGAGTCATAACTCTAGCGGGGCACGAAGAAACCCTACAACGAACCAAATCTGGGAAATACATGTGCAGGGCTGAACACAGGCAGGCAAAATACATAAAGCACGAATAGGGCAAAAATAATTTGGAAAAATATAACCTTGGACTGCAAACTACTAACCAAGTTTGGCAAAAGATATGTAAGAAGGGAATGTGTCAGCATGTCAGAAGCTCGATCAAGAGTCTTTTGAAAGGGGATAAAGAAAGGTTTTTAGATCTCCAGGGGGCATCTCAAAGAGGCAAAGGCAGAGAAGAAGATACCTCTCCAAGGGCACAGCATACAGGGACTCTTCTTCAGTTAAGAATCTGGGTCAGGAATGTGGTAAGCATCTGACAAATCTGCAAAAACATCTGACTAAAGTCCAACTGGTCAACATTATATTAAAGTGCATCCAGGTTGCTAAATGTTATAGCCCATGGAGAGTGGAAACTGGCATATCCCCTGCAGTATAAAAGAAGAATGGGGTTATTGCCCTAATATCCAATAAATCTGGTCTATGAGTAGTCTCACATATACATGACCAAAATGGTAGATGACTTATGTTGAAGGTTGTGAAAAATATTCCTGAGTTTTTCATTGTTAACATCTATGCTCTCAATGATAATGCAACAAATAGTGGGCCTTTCCGGATAATCTTGGGATAATTCTTGGCGGTGACTTCAATCTCCCAATGGATGGTAATTTCGAAGAATTTCAGCTTGTAAATTTATGCATACCAACTCCCATAAAGAGATGAAGATCTGTTGTAATAACAATGAGAATCGATATTTGGTGGTTAAATACTGGTGATTATACTTCTTATTCTCCCTCGTATCATTCTTTCTCTTGAATAGATTACTTACTGGTTAGCAAATGTTTATTGCACTCAGCTCATTCTCCACATATTGACCCAAGTACAATTTCAGAGCATGCATGTATATCGATAGAACCTGACGTAGTGGACGCTACCCCTCCAGCTCATATATGGAGACTAAATGATGCACTGCTTGAGGACCAAGCTACTAAAGAGTAGATAGCACATGCGATCGATCATTTTCTTGTTGAAAGTGATACAGCGAATGTCAATTCAGAACAAAGCATCCACTTCTGTGTTTACAGAGTTAGAAACAGTGATAACTAAAATAAGTAAGCAACTTAGACACACAAGAGGCTCAGAGTTCCTCCCAAAATTACGAGTATGATCATATAATGTGCATAAGAGCTAAAAAGTGGTTTGATGTAGCCAATGGCAATAACATTTGTAACAGAAATAAGGCATATAAAACGTTAGCAAACTAATTAAAGTAAAAGAAATCTAAGTCCCTTATCCCTACAATAAAGAATTTGCAAGAAGCAGAGGTCTCTGTAACACAGGACGTTGAAACCATTAAAGATTTTTATGAAGAATTATATAATTCCAATAATCTATCTACTCCTGCCAATATTAATGACTATTTGGAGACTTTCAGTCTTCCACATCTTTCCACGAAGATGCTCTTAATCTTAATAGACCGATTAGGATAGATGAAGTCATTGCTGCTATACATTCACTTAAAATTGGAAAAGCTCCTGGGCTGGATGGCTACACTGCAAAATTGTATAAAATGTTGCTGATCCTCTGCTTACTGTGTTTCACCAATTTGTTACCACCCCAGGTTTGATAGTTGGCTCTGTGACAGAGGCTACAATTGTTGCCATTCCAAACGAGGGGAAAGATCCTTTAAATGTTAAGACCAACCTCTCTGTTAAAGCTTGACAGTAAGGTGTAGACTTGCCTTGGATAGCATCACATTATTTTGTCATATCTTTGAAAATTGTCACTTTCACAGTCATCTGCGCTTGCCAGGGATGCTGAAGAGGCTTTTGATAAAGTATTATGGCCCTTTCTAGAAGCATTTTTACACAAATACCAGTTGGGTGAGGAGTTTATACAGGATGGTCATGGCTTTATACTACAACCCAACTGCAAAAATTAGAACTAATGGTCATCTTTCACAGGCATTCTCTTTATCTCAAGGTACATGTCAAGGTTGTCCACTATCTCCTCTTGTTTTTCTTCTGGCCGTTAAATCTTTGATCGCTTCTCTTAGAGAGAATCTAGATATATCAGGAATTCCTTTCAAATCAGGAAGGCAGGTGGTGGAGGATTATGCTGATGACATATTGCTGTTCACTGAAGATGCACCTCAAGCTCTTCCTGTCGTCATGATGGATATTGAGAGATATTCAATAGTAGCTAGATATTCTTTAAATAGGAACAAGACTGAAGTCTTCCCATTAAATGTTCATTGTACGTCTGATCTAATTGGTAATCTAGGTCTGTGGCAGTCTGATACTATCAAATATCTGGGAATTTGGTTTGGTAGAGATCTCAAAAAATGATAACTAATAGTGAACAAAAACCCCTCTCAAAAATTAGAGTACTTCTAAGCACTTGGTCTCCCAAATATATTACTTGGTGGGGATGAAGAAACACTATAGAAATGATGATAGCTCTGTTAATTTTACAACTAATTTTGCTGCTAGCATGCTTCCAATGTTTCTCTCATTCTCTTTTTACAAGTTTATAGATACTAATATTTCAGATTTTCTCTGGAAACGGAAAAAAGTGAGAATTGCAATGACTACACTAAAGATGAGTAAATATTTGGGAGGTATTAATCTCCTTGACTATACTCTATATCAATTGGCTTTTCTCATTGCTCGGGGATCTTGGTGGTTCCAGGTGAATGATACTTTCCCTCCCCATGGCTTCTAATAGAATCACAGTTATTATATCCTCTACCTTTTAGCCCTACTCTTTGAATCCATAATTTGGCTAAATTCCCTTTGGAACATTTCAAACTCATTATACTTGATACGTTATAGCCCTCTTACAGTTTGATAAGAGTCTTGACCACCACCTGATGGGATCCACAATGGCTTCATTGTGGTACAACCACAAAATTTAACTAGATGGGAAGTCCTTATTTTGGAAATCATGGGCAATCAAAGGAATTAACGTGGCCGGGGACCTAGTTACTTGACTATGCCCTATAATGTTTTCCTCCCTTAGAAGCACATATAATCTTGAGAATATTGAAATTTATCAATTTTTGAAGCTCAAAGGTGTCATTGGTAAATTGAAGTCACCACCTATACCAGACTTACTGGCCTGTTAGGGAATTTCAGGAAACAAGGGCATACTGCTTCCCGGGTCTATAAACTAGTGGAATCACTTAAGAACTGTGTGCTCAAATCACTTTCTTGAAAATGGGAGCCTTACTTTGATTCTTGACATGACACGGTTTATCCAGATATCAAATTGGGAGAAATTTTGGCAAACCACTTGCTGTACTCAAATCACACCAGCTTTGGTAAAATCCCATTTTTTAATTATACATAAAACATTTTGGACACCTTTCCAACTTCATAAAGTTGGTTTAATTGTAACAAATAAATGTTGGAGATGAAAGGAGGTGGTGGGAGATTTACAATACATGTTTTTACTTGTAAAATGGTTAACCCATTTTGGTCTAAGATCCATTTGTTAATCTATGACATACCTGGTGTACACATTCAGATTGATTTCCTGACTGTTGCCTTGGGGATATTTACTAATTCCTTACCTGTGGAATGGAATGATCAGGTTTTAATGTTGATTGATCCTATATTAGCATTAGATGGTAAAGTAGTACTTTCTGATTACAAAATTACATCTGTTACTTCTTTTAAAAAACAGTGGAACCTTCTTTGCTCTACCTAAGGTGCAGACAATGTATCACACGCTAAACTATATGGTACTGTCGTGTAGGCTCTCATTATTCTAATGAGACTACTGGATTTGAGTGGCAGAATCGCCTGCAGTGTGGGGGACTGAGTCTAACCCACTACAGGTGACACCTGTCGGCCTAATCCGGATTTTGCTCCGGCTAAGTAGCAGTGCCTCATCTCCACCCAAGAGCATGGATGATCAGGCAGCCGAGCCCCTGACACAATTGGCTCCTCAGGGAAATCGTGGACACTCAGATCGCATCCGTTTCTCTCAGTTACATTAGTCTCACATGTATAAGGACAGTCAGAGGCAGTATATGTTTCAATAAGGTTTTAATGAAGCAACCGCATCTTAGATAATAAAGCATGTACTGCAATCAGCAGGACGATGAAGTATGACAGGATTAAAATTGTGACAAGGAGAGTGAAGCATAAAAATAACACTACCATATTGTCACTAAAGTCATTACTATAATTCCTACCTAGGCTATATTAGAGCACAGCATGTTAAGCTCTAGTTCTGCCCTTCAGGTTCCCCTGGAAAGACATCATCCCTCATACCTGAGCAAGAGGCCCGAAGTCTGCATAAGGAGCTGTAGCGAAGCGTTCAGCAATCAGCATACAGTCGCGGTCATCTGGCTGGAATCTCCCTTTAACGTGTATGGACTGGGAAGTGTTTTATAATAAAACAGCTGATGTTCTGAGAAAATGTCCCTACATAAGGATGTGTGAGGCAAAGCATTACCATGTTTACTGGCAACCTATCTTACTGCAGCCTTGAGAGAAGCACAGAGTGAAAGAAATGTCTTGTTTAAGAACGCAGTGCTGGCCTAGGAAAAGAACAGCTAGATAGAGAAAAATAAAACAAGACAGCAAATGTGGCTATTGTTAAAATAATAAACAAAGAGAATGTATCTTGGTTAAAGTGCACAGCTTCAGGCCTGATTTTGCTAAAATAACGTGCATGGAGCTATAACTAAAATGGCTCCACAACACCCTCCCCTTGCCGGTTCAAAGATGGTTCAAAGGCTGATAATGTATAGAAGCAACTAAAATTCAACCTAAAATATATATAAGAATGTCAATAATGACAAGTTAAAAGACACTTGGGCATACATAAAAGAACAATTTAAAAATGTTAACTTGTGGCGTAAAAAGGCCGAATTTCAAGAGTCAGTTATTTTGGAAGTTGCCAATCGAATCTGGGATAATTGAAGACAGGAAATCTTACACTTCGGCAGGTGGTAAAGTGAGAAACTCATTGTCAAGAAGAACCAAGGAGCATTTGTGTTACAAAGCCTGAGCGTCAGCCAAGACAGCAGCATTCTGTGGTGTGCCCAATAATGAGTCCAGAGCTGGATCCTCCATGTAGGGCAACTGTAAGCAGCTTCTCGTGGCAAACGCACCCTCAATGCGCACGTCTGGTAATGAGCCCTCAACGAGAACATCAACAGATCAGCGTCCAACTAAAGCAAGCGCTGCGTAGAAAGACAAACTTTCAGTGCATGTTCGAACGAGCACCAGAGGCACTGAAACACGGGCTGCACACAATGTAAAACTGGTCTGAATGACAGAGACCAGAGTGTTGCTCCGAAGTACTGCATCATGCGTTCACGACACAGCAGAGCTGGTGGGGCGCTTTCAGTCCTCCTTTTTGCGGCGGGACAGCCATTGCGCAGAAAAAGTAGCAATAGCAAAATGCCACCTATTATAGCCAAACCTATCGGAAATCCCCCGAAAATACTGGAGAATATTGAGTGGGTGGCTGATGGTATTAAACCGAATATGGAGGAGAAGGTGTGAACGAAACCAGAACCAACAGCCTTAAAGAAATTTGCGATTCCAGTACTACTGGATGCATTAAATATTTGTCCCTTGAGCTCACCAAAGTGTCTCGGAAAGTTAGTACTTAAAAGGGACTGTATCTCTGCTGATGACCTTGCCACCTGAAGTTCGTAGGTTTCGCATGCAGGTGTGAGCGCCACATGTTTTTGGAACAACAAAGCCTTGAGTCTGCTCAACTTGTCAAAATTCACATTAGAAGTAGCAATATGGGGACAAATCTCAGCTGCTTACCTCTGTCTTGTAGGAGGAAAAGTATGTTCCTGCAGCATGAAACAATCTTAGAGACTGAAACAACAAGTCTTGCATCCCACAACAGTTTTCACTATTGAGGAGGACATAGATGCCATTTGAAAGCACCTGGAACGCCGGTCTAATCAAGGGGATTGGAACTCCCTTCAGATAACAAGCCAAGTTTGCTCCAGAAGCATTACACACCCCGTGCAAGGACAGACATTTATAAACCATCAAATGGCTGACAGAAGTCTTGCATTCACTGCCACTAAGAAAGACCTCTTACATGCTACTGAGACATTTATATGAGAAGGGTAGCTCCCACACGTCATGGATGTAACTATCTCCCAGCCTTTCATATCTGCCTACTGGAATGTGTTTTAACCAGGACTTGAATTGAAGTGTTGAAATACGCAGATTAATAACCCCGTGTATTAACCACTCAGCAGATGGTATTTCAGCCACAGTAAAAGGCAGCTTTTCTAACTTTTCTATATTTAGCATGGCATATGTTGCTTTTTTCTTAGCCATTAGTTGTTGCTTTTGCATTAAATTAAATGTGGAAAATATGTCCCTTGCGCTAACGTGTTGCCAGGGAACGCGACCTGCCTTCAATGTTTGAAGTGTCCAACCCAACTGCATAATGACCTTAGTTGACTCTGTCCATGGTGTAAAGAAGACATATCGCTTTGTATTATGTTTATTGCAGAAGAAACAATGTTGTTTAAAGTGTATATCCGGTCGGAGAGAGTATCAATTCCACTATCTACAACAGCTAATGCCTTCTGTAAGTTTTCCTGATCTATGTGCCTTGACCGGGCAATAGCTTCTTGTTGGGAAAGCTTCCAGATTTCATTATAGACTGCGTATAAGAAGTGCTTTCTGCATTGTTTTCTGGGGCCTAGCAGGAAGTCCTATAAGTCAGTGTTATTAGACAGGAGACTGAAGTGTTCTCTAACAGCATCTAGTGAGGAACTTTTCAACCATTGTTGGCATAGTTTCCCTACACTCTATGTTGTTACTATACCTGCAAGTTCGGATGACACATAGTGAGGTCTGGCCTACTAGTTCTAAAACCCCCGTGGAGTTTATAAAACGTTTATGACACCCATTGCTACCTGTTGGCCACAATAACCACCCTCCAGGACGTGACAGTGAAGCATTAAACGTGCCATTCTGGACCCATTCATCGAGCTGATCTTCAGTTGCATTTATATACTTTTGCCATTTGTAAAATTTTGTAGGGGCAGGAATACTGGGCCCATTCAAATCCTTCATCTTTGCTAAGCCTAAACAACTGATTTGTAGTACTGTTTCATTTAAGAATAAAATTTGAACAGGTATCGGGCGTGCCCTAAATAAAGATTCCTTCCCCCTTATTTGCCAATTTCTAGTTCCCCACATACTTTTTAAGTCAATCGACTTCAGCCAGTATTCATAGCCTTCTATAGCCAACCAGAAAACAAAGGGATCCGAATAAATGAATTTCATATCTGTCAATAATATATGTACATGTTCCATTGATGGCAATAAAAAAAAATATGAATCAGCATTTTTAACATTGTGCCCAGAAAAATATGCAAACTTTGCCGAATATGTTTTAGATCTCCCTTGTGGTGGAGTTGGACAATGTTCCCATTGTGTGTAATTAAAAATAGTCTTTGGGGTACTTGCTCTGAGTACGAAATGGTGCTCATAATAATTATAACAAAACATATCATCATAATTCTCTTTGGATTGATAAACTTCCTCATTTTCAAATACAGTATAATACTGCAATTCAGTCATCATAGAATCAACTGTTTCCACATCTCAGTCATCAGAAACAACTCCGGGTATTATTACATTGTTCATTGAAAGTTCAAACACATATGGTATTTGAATGACCTCCAGAGGGCTATATATATCGAATGTGACTTTATCCCGAACAATCCCATCAGGAATTGGTATAGCGGAAATGTTCACGAAAGACAAGCCTCTTTGGACCTTGTGAGATAAAAAATGGGGTTTTAGGACCTCATCCACCAGTTCAACTGTTGATCTTTCAGGACGAAAATGACCATGTATCAATAAAAAGAATGTTATAACAAAGCCAATCCAAAGGAGGAAAGCTAATGCAGTCAAGGAAAGCTATAGATAGTTCCATGGGAAAATAAAGTAATTTGTTTTAAGCCAGTTTATCAGTTTACATGTTTTTGGAAGTTCAGATGTAGAAGAGGCAAGTGAGTCCGAGAAGGTGTCGTTGACGTCGGCAAAGTATCCAGAAGCAGTTCGTGCAAAAGCGGGAGCCATATTTGTGGGAGGAGAACTGGTAGGGATCTCCCGCAGTGGTTCATAGTAAATGACGCCATCCGTCGGTGTTGAAGTTGTGTCAAATCGATCAGTGATTTCTGTATTGTTTGTTGTAACAGATGTTAGCAGAGCTAACGCAAGACCATTTTCCACCCTTCCACCAGCTTGAGGAGGTGTGAGCGTTGTTGCTCAAAACTTGTAGAGGGACGTCTTGACCAGTAGTGAGAGGGATTCAGGAACTACTGGCTGCTCCTCTTGCTCTGCGGTGCAGAATCAGCCACATGGTGTAACTTGACATTGTCACTAGATACAAAGCGATTTTCTTTAGCACCAGCCAACTGTGGTAGAATAACAGTTCTGGTACCGTGTATTCCCAGAACTGGGACCAGAGCATGATAAGAAGGACCAAACTCCTTTTTCACAGCGACCTTTTCACGTACTAGATCCCAAACTTTTGGAATCCAGCCGGTAGGTGTTATTGGCACATCCTTAATTCCTGTGGAGGCAGCACCAGCAGAAGCGTTGTCATCACAGAACTGTTGTAATTCCTGCAAGACAGTGACACTTTTATTTGAGTCAAAGGATGTTTCTGCCGCCTCCACACCAGGACCATCAAGATCTGGAACATACATTTGAGTTCTGAACAGGCACTCGTATGAAGTACGATCCCCCAGGGACCTTCTAAGCAGATTATTAAGTGCTGTCTGGACTCCATACATGTGATTAAGCCAACTACGATCTATACCTACGACTCTGGCTGTTAAGGACTGCTTTAAATCACAGTTTTGATGCTCAACTACACTATTTCCCCTGGGATGAAATGGAGATGAATAATGGATTGGGATGAAATGGAGATGAGTAATGGATTTGGACCCCTAACGAAGCCATGGGGTCCCTGAATGCCCTTGAGGCGAAAGCAGGGCCCTAGTCAGAGTGGAAAGCTGCAACTGCATATGTACCGATAAAGACTCGCAAATCTTTAATAACAGTCCGAGCATCAGCCAAGCGTTGTGGCCACACCCAGAGAAATCTGGAGCAAGAGTCAACAGCGACTAAAATATATCTGTATGCACTGTCTGGTGTTAGGGGACCACAATGGTCCAAGTACATACATTGTAATGGTTTGTTAGAAATTAGGAGGGGTGTCTGCGGTGGGCGTTTGACAGTGGAACCCTTAATTTGTTGGCAGATATCACAACAAAGGACATACTGTTTGGCCTGTTTGTATCGACCAGGCCACCAATAATGTGCTTGCAATAATGATATTGTGCTGCCACCCCAGCATGGTGTTGTAATCAAAGATGGATGCTCGTAGATTATAAAAGAAGTAGGTTTATTAACTTAGATGAAGGTTACAGATAAAGCCCCACCAGGAGCAGCATCCTGCAGCTTAGCCCTTCTCACTCCAACTGTCCACTCATCCAAGCACAAACACTGTCAACATTCAAACCATACTATGAACTCACTCACTGGCTGAGTAGCAGGGAACATTAAGGTAGTAGGGAGAATGCATAAGATAGAAAGAGGCCACAACACATCTCCCCCTTAACAAAACAATGATATATTCAACAGAAGGGAAAACGGCAAAACACCCTTCATCAACCTTCCTCCAAAACTGAGTACCACCCCATCGAAATAAACAATACAGGTTAACAAACGCTCACTCTGCATAACTTCAATAATCCAATGGGATGTAAGAAGGTAAAAAACAGTTAATCAATACGTTCCACAAATTTACAATACAAGTGGTACAAATAACACAAAACTTCCCTGCTCACCCAACAGAGAACACTAACTACCTGTTCCCCTCCACATCATGCACACTATAACAGAACCAACCTGTTGCCTTCCACAACTCAACACTCAGCAGGTCTAGAGTTTATTTCACCTCTACTGCATTGGGGTGTAACCACCTACCCCATTACCATTCACTTAAAGAGAACCAGGGTCTCACCTACCCTCCACTGCATTGGGGTGTAAACAAGTACCCCTATCACCATTCACTTAAACAGAACCAGGGTTTCACCTACCCTTTACTGCACTGGGGTGTAATCACATACTCCCATCACCCTATACTCGAACAGGACCAAGGTTTCACCTACCCTCTACTGCATTGGGGTGTAACCACCTACCCCATCACCATTCACTTAAAGAGAACCAGGGTCTCACATACTCCCATCACCCTATACTTAAACAGGACCAGGGTTTCACCTACCCTCTACTGCATTGGGATGTAACTACCTACCCCCTTAACATTGGGCCTAAAACACTGCCCCGCATCCTTAATCCCATAGGAAGGATTGACAAATATCACTTGGGTGTACCCCCCCTTGACATTGGGCTTAACACACTGCCCCCACATCCTTAACCCCATAGGAAGGATTGACACGCATCACTGGGGTGTACCTCCCTTAACATTGGGCTTAACACACTGCCCCCACTTCCTTAACCCCATAGGAAGGATTGACACATATCACTGGGGTGTATCCCCCTTAACATTTGGCTTAACACACTGCCCCCACATCCTTAACCCCTTAGGAAGGATGGTCAAAAACACAATCCCAAATATGGATCAAAATACTAATATCACAACATAAGAATGTCACTCTGCACGTGACTCTAGCATCCAACCGCAAATTATACATCTCTAAAATCAAGCATGGTTTTAAAACTTCAGGCCAATATGCGCACGCAAAATATGGTAAGCAAAATTTCATGCTAAAATAGCATTAGGGTGCTCCTCCCACGCGTAACATACATGCCACGACTCAGCAATTTTAAAACATGTCAGAAACGGCATAACATTTCTTAATTCAATACAGCAATAAAAATTAATTTCAGCAGCAGCAAACAATGTCAGCATAAACATAACATTGCTCAATTCAACCCAATGCATCTTTAAAATAGAGGGTAGCAGTATTGAAAAATACACTCAAGCAATGTATGGTATTGAGTAAAATGCACATGACAGTAAACCTAAAGTTAAATTATTCCAGGAAAATATTCAAATACTCCACGCCGGTGAATGACTTCTCACCCGAAAACATTGCCACTGTACAGTTTATCCCATTTAAATGAACGCACAGTTCTTTATCCTCATACGAAAAATTGGCACGCATGTTCTTCACTGCACATGAGCTGTTCCCATGTGCCGGGTCGGCGCTGTAGTCTTCCTCTCAGAAAGCTTCCTGGAAACAGATCAGGTACCCAATGATCTCTCTTGTAGAATAGGAGATGGGGAAACTCAGCAACCCAGTCAACAGGTAGACTGTAAATGTTACTCACAATGTGTGCCCTAAGGACAGTGCTTTAAGCGGCTGCAGCCCAGGTTCACTGGTCACTCTTCAGATAGTGTTTAAAAGCTGACACCAGTTGTTCCTCCATCTGACTTTCTGCTAGGTTACCAAATTTTTAGTGCCATACATTTTTAACTATGTACACAGGCAGTTCAGCAGACCATTTCCTCAATATGCCCAGTCCAGACAACAGGTCTGGCTCCATGAGCAGCCCACCTTCTCAATCTTCAGGCCACTGCACTCCCTGTTTGCTGCGTACCTAGTAGACTAAACAGCTTGCCTTGAAGTTAAACAGGTCACTCGCCCTCTAACCTCTGTTGAGTACAGGCTGTCTGGTAGAAAAGACACTGGTGGGGCTTCCAGGGCGTTCTTCTTCACTTCAGTCTCTTTTGTTTTCCATTTTTATATTAGGTTTTCAATCTCTCTTCTCTTGGTTTACCTCTGTAATCTAGTTCCTCCTTAGATTTTCTGTAGGTTCAGTTTCTTTCTTTTTTTTCACGCGTTGGTTCATCCTTAAATCGTCGCCAGTGTTGTAATCAAGGATGGATGCTCGTAGATTATAAAAGAAGTAGGTTTATTAACTTAGATGAAGGTTACAGATAAAGCCCCACCAGGAGCAGCATCCTGCAGCTCAGCCGTTCTCACTCCAACTGTCCACTCATCCAAGCACAAACACTGTCAACATTCCAACCATTCTATGACCTCACTCACTGGCTGAGTAGCAGGGAACATTAAGGTAGTAGGGAGAATGCATAAGATAGAAAGAGGCCACAACACATGGGCAGATAATACTCCCTCAAGCGCTGCTTTTATCAACTCTGATCTTATGTCTTTGTTGGGGATTATTCAAACCCCCGCTCCTTGTATTTTTACTTCGGCGTCTAGGCAGCTTCCCATTCAGTAGGAATACTTAGCAGGAAATGCTTTCGGATAGGGCATACCTTCAGCCGTGGCTTTCACCGCAGCCCATATGTCATCATCCGGTTTCGTTCCAGAACGGGTTACTGCAGCAACAGCAGCCGTAGCTACTGCTGATTTGGCATCTTTATCAGCCAGTGTATCTCCAGCGACGTGTATTCCAACGCGCTAGTGTCCAAGTATGTACAACATGGATGTTTGGTAGCGTTTCTTTCAGACCTGCTACTTTCCTCCACAGACGTCTGTGTTTGATGGTGTTGCCTTTAGAATCTCTGAACCCATTCTGGTGCCAGTAATGCGGGTTTTCATTAAAGTACTGGATACAATAGTACGAATCACAAACAATCGGTGTTAGCTGTGCAGGATCCATATGTTTCAGTGCCATCACCAGAGTCTTTAGCTCTGCCAGTTGTGCTGTGCAGTCCCCTAGGGTTTGCGTGAATGTATGTTGGGGACAAAATGTATTATCCTCTATTTAGCCACTTACGACTGCACAAGCAGCGGAGAATTAATGCTTTGTGCCAATTGCAGGTTGCGTGAGCCTTCGGTGTACGTAACTCTTTGATATTGATCAATAGGCAGTGTATTTGCTGGAACTGGGTATTCCAGTTCATATTTAAAAAAATTCTTGAGTTTGTAATTCTGGATAAAAAATTTAGTCAACATCAGTGGCTGTCAAAGACGCTGCCCATTGAGTCCAATGGGGATGTAATGTTTTAGCGTTTGGAACGCTGGCTTTGGTAACAGCCTCAAGGGCTGAAATTGTAGAGACGACAGTAATGAGTTTGCCTTGGGCTAGTGGTCTTTCTTTAATGGCAGCCATCTGAACAGCAGTGAGAATTTTCTCAGTGGGAGCAAAGCGTTGTTCTGCTGCTGAATACAAATGTGATTTGTATGCAATCGGGACTGTATTACCCTCAGTGAAAGTAACGTAGGTGAAACTAATGGCACCAGCAATTACTTTGATGACCAGATGTGTTTTGTTGTCCCTTGTGTGTAAGTGTTGTGCTGCAAGCATGTCTGTTTGCAAAGCTCTGAGAATGCGTGTGTGTTCGACTGTCCAAAATGTACTTGAAAAGTCAGGACATATTAAGTCATATAATGGTGTTATGGGTGATGCATAATCTGGAATGTAAATTCTGCCAAAATGTAGGAAACCCAATAGGGATTGGAGTTTTTTAATTGTATTTGGAGGTTGTAATTGTGGGCACTTTTCCAAGAATTGTGGCCACAGACTCTTTCCTTCACTTGATAGCTCATATCCCAGAAACAGGACGCTAAGGAAGGCTATTTTTTTTTTTTTTTATTGAATTTGTAGCCGAACTCGGCAAATACCACAACAATGCGGGCTACCCGTCTTAAACGTTGCAGTAATTTATCATCCGTGAGGTAGATATCATCTACATAGGACAATGCTTCAGGATCTATGTCATGCAATATTGAAGTCACACAAGCTGCGAACAGTCCTGGACTGTTCTTGTACCCTGGAGTAAACAACAGAATTTTTTGTGAGAGCCTTGAGCGCTGAAACTTGTTACGTCTCTACTCTCAGGTGCTATATTTTGGCAGAAGAAACCATTGGAAATGTCCAGTGTTGTTTTGTATTTCTTGTGCACTATGTTGTTCATGAGTGCTGTGCTATGTGAGTTTTGTATGGCGTATGTGCATGTATGACTGTTTAAACGTCTGTAGTCTAGGACTATTCTGTACGAATGGTCTGGTTTAGCTACTGGGAATAAGGGATTATTCATTGGTGAGACACAGGGTTCAATTATGCCCTGATACTCCACTTGTGTGAGGATTTCCCTCATGGGTGCTTTTGCACTGTGTTTTATTGGATATTGGGGTTGAGGTTGATTTTTAATAGGGATTACATGATAGGGGGACTCTTTATCCCATCATACGTGGTTGCGATGTAACGCAATGCCCAATCAATGGCGTAGGATTCTGCGAGATCCTCTGGAACAAGAGGCAAGAAAGAAGGTTTGATAACATCTTCCCCATATAGGCAAGTATGGACAAATTCAGGTGGCCAATCCCTTTCGGACAGTAGAATATCACATATGTTTACGATGCGATCCCAAAAGATTGCGTCGATCGTGGGCTCAATGTCTCCTTCTAGCTGTAACATTACTTTGTACACCCTGTCAGGCGTGGAAACACGTATGTCCACAGTTTCTACTTGTAGGAAGTCATCAGTTGCTTTCACCTCCTGATGCTCCGGTGAACTATTGTGACCTCTACTGTGCTGTCTAATAGCACTAATGCCCACTTATTCAGTTCTTCGCTCTGACTGCCCACCTCTCTCACTGTGTTTTTCCGGTGAGTCCTGAAAGGAACAAGATTGGCGTGTATCATTATATTGATATCTGGCAGGCGTTTTTATATTATCTCTATTTCTGAGATTATATCTATTCTGAGGGGTCTCCATATGCGGAGATTCTCCCCTTTCTTTTTTAGGTGTTTGTTGTTTTCTATCCCAGCGTTTCTTAGTATCCTCAGGAGCTTGCTTGGTAGAATCTTTATTAGATTTACCCTTTAGTTGTGGTTTTGTAGGTCTGGCTCCCAGACTATCTTGACCAATGCTAGAGTAGGTCTCCACGATAATCTTTGGCAGCTCACTTTCTTGATCCTGTAGAGGAACATACCGGAGCCGCATGCGCACCGCTAGTGCGACTGCTTCCCCTTTAAGGTTACTTAATATAATTGAGGATACTGTGGCAAAGTTGCCCATTAATTGCATCCCCAAATACAGGGCCGGGGCAGCCCCGTATTGATCTTGAATTTGTTTCAACACTTCTGGTAAATTTGCAAGTGTCGGTGTACCATGTGCAGTAGTATAGAGCGTGGCAAATACCGTGCCCCAAGTATTACAATTATCTATAGTGGGAACCATCCAAAATGGCAAGCACATAGTTAATATTCTGTGTTTATCCTGTATGGGGAAATACTGTTTCCAGTGCGTTTATATTTTGAGCTAACCAAAATGGAATTTATTCTCGTTTAGCAGGTACCTTACCCATGATCGAATGTGCAGTCGCAGGATTAATACCTGATGTTTCTGCATGTGGTTGCGCCGGAGCAGCATAGGCTGGGTTTGTATTTAATGTTTGCATTACAAACTGTACTAATCATCTGTATATTGCTGTCAGCTCAGCATATAAGCAGCGGACTTCAGCTGCAGTTAAGTTTGGTGCAGCAGGGTGAGGTGTATAAGTGACCAATAAAGGCCAGGTAGAACCATCGTTACTTAGAGGACCTAACCTAACGTGTGGGATAGGGCGCCATCACACCTATTATGTTCTTGATAAAATAGAGGTATTTCTAGGTATGCAAATGCTCTGTATTGTGCAGGTGCATTTTCAGGTGTTTAGTAAATGTATTTGTGTTCCCATCAGCTGCTGGAAATGTGACCCAAGAATAAAAAAGTACTGTTCTATAGGCTCTGTGAACCTCAACAACAAATGTGACTGGACCCCCCCGGGCCGTTCGACCATGTGCCAGTAAAAGTGCAGTAGGGGGTGGTAGCATTTTGACTGTATTTGCTACCTGTTGTGGATGCGCCATAATGAATGGTAAGTTTTGTTCAGAGATAAGCACACCAAATAGGGATTATCCTTTTAGAGTTCAAGCTTGAACAACCTACAGTGTTAGTTAGGTACTCATCTACTTAGCTGTCGAGGAAATTCATCAATACCACGGACGTCTCCGCATATAGTACTGAGGTGTCTTCATATGTAGTGAGACAGAGATACTCAGGAGGACCCGAAAAATTTGTGCCTGACCAATCATTGGCGGCACCATGTCGCGTAGGCTCTCATTATTCTAATGAGACTACTGGATTTGAGCAGCAGAATCGCCTGCGGTGTGGGGGACTGAGTCTAACCCACTACAGGTGACACCTGTCACCTAATCCGGGTTTTGCTCCGGCTAACTAGCAGTGCCTCATCTCCACCCAAGAGCAGGGATGATTGGGCAGCTGAGCGCATGACAATTGACTCCTCAGGGAAATCGTGGTCACTCAGATTGCATCCATTTCTCTCAGTTACATTACTCTCACATGTACAAGGACAGTCAGAGGCAGTATATGTTTCAATAAGGATTTAATGAAACAACTGCATCTCAGATAATAAAGCATGTACTGTAATAACCAGGACAATGAAGCATGACAGGATTCAAATTGTGACAAGGAGAGTGAAGCATAAAAATAACACAACCATATTGTCACTAAAGTCATTACTATAATTCCTACCTTGGCTATATTAGAGCACAGCATGTTAAGCTCTAGTTCTGCCCTTCAGGTTCCCCTGGGAAGACATCATCCCTCATACCTGAGCAAGAGGCCTGAAGTCTGCATAAGCAGCTGTAGCGAAGTGTTCAGCAATCAACATACACCCATGTCATCTGGCTGGAATCTCCCTCTAATGTGTATGGGACAGGGAAGTGTTTTTATCATAAAACAGCTGCTGTTCTGAGAATATGTCCCTACGTAACGATGTGTATGTTTCTGTGAACACCAGAGTCAAAACGTTACCACGTTTTTCGGCAACCTATCATACTGCAGCCTTAAGAGAAGCACAGAGTGAAAGAAATGTGTTGTTTAAGAACGCAGTGCTGGCCTAGGCAAAGAACAGCTATATAGAGAAAAATAAAACAAGACCGCAAATGTGGTTATTGTTAAAATAATAAACGAAGAAAATATATCTAAGTTAAAGTGCACAGCTGCAGGCCTGGTCTTGCTAAAATAACGTGCATGGAGCTATAACTGAAATGGCTACACAACAGTACCACTCGCTCTAGATATATGTCTACTTGCAAAAAAGTAAACCTCCATAGATGTTCTTCTTCTTCTATCCAATTAATCCCTTCCACAAGGGGTTTTGAAGTTCCATGTACCTAGGAATTATACTTGACTTAATTATATGAACCATGTGTAGCCCGTTCGTCTTTCTTTCTTTGCTCTTCTCCTTCTTTCTATCTTGTAGGAACTATTCTTTCTTGCTCTTATATTTTTCTCTTTTTCATTTTCACCATGGCATGCTATAGTGTGCACCTTTTATCGTTTCATATTACGGAATACGATTTTGCTTTGTATTGTTTAATGTCATTTTAATTCAATGCTTGGTTTATATATGTTGGTCTATGTTTCTTATCATGTTTTTTTTATCTGATACGTTATAGGTTATGTGATGTAATACATGTCATGGCTTTCCTTCTTTTGAAACTTAATTCAATATTCTAGAAAAGAAAACTGATAGTACTGCCTATTTGTTTAGTATAGCTGCAGATTGTACTCTGAAGCCCATTTACAGTGTTAGGAAGATCCAGAAATGCAATCCACCTGGAAGATCCCTTTTCCAAGTGGCACTAACTGTTAAAAGACCTGTACAAATGTATCTATTCCTACTAAGATTAGATTTACAATTTGGGAACAGCTTTTCTGAGGGATCCTGTCCCTCATGAGGAGGATCTCATCTGTCTCAAGAAAGTAGATGAAAGCCTCTTGTTAAAGTCATCACTCCAAATTTCTTTTCAAAGCTGCCGGGCTATCAGGATTCGTTTGTTCTTCAGATCTGTGTATAGGGTGTATCAGAATGCACCAATGATTCAAAGTTTTTTACCTCCTTGAGCAGTCTCATTAAATCTCAATTTTAGAAAGATGTTTGCTTAATCTCATGTTTCATTTGGGTATATAGTGTTGTGCCAGCTTCTGAAATTAAACTGGGTGGAGCCCCTGTGGGTTTGGAAGAGTGAGCGCAGGGTAATGAACTTTATTTTATGCTGCTTGTACTCAGTGAAGGTCATTGAGGACTCAGCCAATTAGGGGCATATTTCTGAGCCCATTGTGTCGCTCTTGCGCCACGCAAGAAGGTGCAAGAGAGACGCAAGCCCAAAATGATTGTTTTGAAGCCACGCAAAGCCACCTTGCGTGGCCCTGATTGGCTTTATAAATCTGGAATACCGCAGCACAGCATAGATTGCTGAGTTGCGTTAATCTGCCCTAGGGAGGCGTTCCCGGGGCATTGCATGGATTTTGATGAGTTCCCAGATTTACCAGAAGAGGTAGGCCGGGGAATGTGTCAAAACCTATGCCTCGCCAAGTGAGGAGTAAAGAGGAGAACAATCTTCATTTCTCCTCGTTACGTCCTCTTTTTATGTGTGCTGCATTCTGCAGCACACATAGAAAGAGGAATTTGTCTCAGGGGATTGTGTTTCTGCAGAAAAGTGCATTTTCCTGCACAAAAGTAGTCCTCTTTACAACAAAAGCACCATGGTGCAGGGTGCCTGCATTGGCGCTGGGCTGCCAAAACAATGGCTGCACAGGGACAAAGGTAGGAATGCGCCATATTCCTTTAAATATGGCACATTCCTGCCCTTTCCTTGTGATGCAGGGCATCTCGGTGACTTGCTGCACTACATCACTTGGCCATAAATATGGCCCTGAGACACTTCGATCAGTCACACTACAGTTCAGGAAAACAACATGATTTAGTAAGAGAAAGCTCCGGAAAGAAATCGTTCCCGGTGGAAGGAGAATGCACATAGACTCGTCTACCTATCTATATTTGGGTAAAGACAAATCTGTCTACATTTAAGAAACTATTACAAATTCTCCTATTCCATACCCCATCCTTGGCTGTGCTTGAAATCCTTCTCTCGTGGTGGCAAAGCTTTTGACACATGCCTGTTAGAGATGTAGCCTCTGAATGTTGTTTCCAGACCACCGTTTCACCATAATACCGAGGAAGAGAGTACAGAGGATAAGTGTGTCTATGTTTATAACAATATTATCGAAATTTAAAACATCAATCACTTAAATGTTGTGGTAATGAAAATCTTTCTGTATGTTCTTTAGTGATATTTTGGTTTTTTTAATTAACATTTTGTAAATCAGATTTCTTCTTTTCAGTATTAGCAATATGTTATTTTTTAATTTAAAATAACAAATGTAGTAGCTTGAAAAAATCATGTAATATACATTCATGTATTTAAAATGTAACATTAGTAAATCTTAATATACATTTTTTTAAACGTGACAGTTTAGATGTTAATAATTTTTAGACATCGATATAGTTTTGTATTTTTATTTTTAAACTTAATGTTACCAAAATACTTATTTAAAACAATAATGTATGTGGTACTGTAGTTTCACTATTATGTCAGTCAGGACTAAGGCCGGGAAACGTGGTACGAGTGAAGAATGAGTCTGGTCAGTTCATATCGATATGTAAAGGAAAGAGCTGTAGAGTTGGAGGAATTTTTCTCCACCCTTCACTTCCCTTGGGCCTCCTAGTCATGCAGTATTTCACAATCTCGCTATTTTTGTGTGTTTCTGTGTGTCTACAATTACATCAAGCCTCAATATGACCGCTTCCTGTTGCCCTGGGACTCTTTGTTAGTTCATCAGCAAGTCTCCAATGACCAAGCTTGACAATTTGTATCATCCCAAAATGTTTTTAAAATATTATATTTGCATTAATTTAGAATTTGTGTACATGTACAGTTTCAAATTATACTAGTTTTCTACAAACTTTGATTGATAGGAATGATAAAAGTAATTCATATCATTTCAAATACATTTACTTTCCCCAACGTTTTAATAGTAGGATGATGCTAAGCACAAAGCTGATTTATCACTAAGACTAAAATCACATTTAGAACTACTTGACTCGCCTAACTTGTTGGATCTACTCCAGGTGTAAAGGCAAACACACAGGATTGCAAGTATCAACACACGAAAATCATTTACAAGCAATTGGTCATAAGGAATTTGGGTTGGAATTGTTTTTTTTTATTCTTTACACACATCATCAATACAGTGTGTCACTGGAATTTGAACTAGAATAATGAGATCTTACAGATACTATTTTTAGTGTAGTAAAACATCTGGCACAATAAAATATGATTTGATAAAATCCTTATTTTTGACAGCTATTCTTGGTGATATGTGGGGGCTGATATTTTGTGGAGAACTATTCAAATAACGAAGTGCTATTGACAAATAGGGAAAATGTTTATATCCAGTGGTGCCTTTTGCATCACTGTTGATCAAACTGTGTTTTAGAGAATTAATCCCTAGAAGAACAACATTTTTCATATTGTAAGAGTGCCCTGGCTCTTTACAGGGTCAGTTGGGCCATTCCCCATGGATTGGTAACATAGTATAAGAGGAGCATTTGTACAGTGCACATTTCTTGGAGTTATAAAACTCTTGTTTATTGTTACTCGACACAATGATATTCATTTATCAACTTTAGGAGAATGGAAGGCTATCGATTGGCTAATTGAATCAAACCCATGACTTTGAGGACAAACACAGATCAGCGCAGTGCATTAGTCCAGTAAGAAATCAGACTTGGCACCATTGGACAAGCCTGTCCATATCATCTCTGTATCTTTTAATTTTCCTGTGAAAGGACTGATCTTTCATGGATGTTTTTCGTGATTTTTAACAGTGGCAAAGTGGTTTTCCTTATTACAAATGTGTCACCTTTGGTTTATTTGTGCGAGAATTAGAGCCCCCAGTGATAAAACATCTTGAGATCTATTCAACATATTTTGGCATGCAAATTTCAATGGTGACCCCAGTTCGTACTCAGGAGTTTTTGTTCATTCTTTTTGTGACAACCTGTTTCTAAATGCATCATGTAGACTTCCTGTTCTTGTGTCTATTTGTGCCACACAAAGAATTTCAGGAGTACTTGTGCTTCCTTGAGAAATTTTCATGTAGAGGAAATGGAGCTTCAACCATTGATGATCCGAAGATTGATTGATACCTTTGTCATTGCTGAAGCAATACAAGTAGCAGTGTGCCATTAGTTGGTGTAAGCATATGACAGAGCCAAGCTTTTGCTGGAAATGTGGCGCCTTATGTTGAACATGTAGCCTTAATTTTGTGTTAGATGATAGATTGAAACTCTTGCTCATGACCTCTTGCAGGCATGTGTGTCTGTTCATTTTACATTCTCAGAGGTTTCTGGACAGATCTTCAACATGATCACTCACTTAATGATGAACAAATTAATGAGTCAGGATCAGAATAATTGGTTATTGTGTGCAAGTAGAAAGT
This sequence comes from Pleurodeles waltl, assembly GCF_031143425.1. Classification (NCBI taxonomy): domain Eukaryota; kingdom Metazoa; phylum Chordata; class Amphibia; order Caudata; family Salamandridae; genus Pleurodeles; species Pleurodeles waltl. The sequence goes on from NC_090443.1 coordinate 506,341,274, forward strand.
TCCCAGACCTCCAAATGACATCTTTCATCATGATTTGAGCGGCTGGGCAAAAAGACATGCTTAAGGGCAGAAGCCTGCATAAAATTGCAAAATGTCTAATTGTCATACAACATTTCAGGGGAACAAGAGGCTTGGTATCTGGGAACAGTATATTGAGTGAAAAATGTCTAGTTATATCTATGCTTAATGTTATGCTGACATAGCACAGGGGGAGTGTGGTACAAGTTAGCAAAGCAGGAATTGTAAAGAACAAAGGTGTACAAGTTAGAATGTGAAAGTCAAGCCAGGTCACAATGAGACCCTTGACCCTTCTTTTTGGGTCAGATATTAACCACTAGAGGATTGCAGATTTGTGTTTGAGTCCATCACAAGATGGCCACAATGGCAATGACATGAACGAAGGACCTAAAGTATATAGACTTAAGAGGGTGCCCTACTCCTCGGGCCGACACCAGCCCTGGATATCTCCTTTGAAGTGGGGGCTGAAGCACACACTTGTAGCTGACATTAAGCAGCAGACCCACTTAAATGAACCAGTCTGATCAATGTAGTTGAGTGTACCACCACCAACCACAGGCATTTTCAATCTGCAAAATGAACAAAATGCAGTTGGGCTCATGTAAGCACAAAGAATTGCAAAGGCCAGTCACCTGTCTGCATCCATTATGTGGAGTCTGCAGTAGTTGATCATGTTTACTGTGATGAGGATTCACTTTCCACCTTATCAAAGGTGTTGCAATGTAGTCCTGGTACCAGGCATGAATGAAAAGATTGTTTCAGAGTTTGAGGCAGTGGTGACTACTTTACTGGCTCTAGGCTAAATACAGAGGACTACTACACTATACCAGAGCCACTCTTTTTTCAGGGTGCTTCCTTTGTGTCAAGTGACCTAAGTGCCTCACCCTGAAGTTCTGGAGTTACTCATCTCTGAACAGTTATGTACATCAACTACAAGGCCATCTCTCTCTGCCAATAGCTTAGATTCATAAGAAATTCAGAGGATGGAGATCTCGCTGGACAAGGTGATAACTTCCACTTGAAATTCCAAAATGCCCAAATCTATAATTTTCAAAAGCAGGTGCTCTCCTGCCAGTTAACAAACCTTTGAAGCACACCATCAGAAAACATTAGAAATGTACTGTTGTTGATTGCCTTCTGTAAGGCAACTGTTCAGGCAATCACTTATGGAAGAAGTGGTGTAACCTATGACCTCAATCAAATTCACTGCTATTTATCATTCTTTCTCTGCCAACCCTTTCCATATGTTCGTACTCTATTAATCACACAGGGTTCTGTTAACACATGGTTCAGTTGTACTCAAATATGGTTTATCATTGATTTCTCTAGGAGAAACCAAGAGATGTGTAAGAAATATTAGAAGTTAACCTTTCTCCATATTATAGTAACCTTGTCAAGTACTTGATTCTTTGAATGGTGTTTAATGGGTATCACTGCTCCAGGCATAGGCCCTCATTACTACTTCGGCTCCAGGCATAGGCCCTCATTACTACTTTTCATAAGACCGCCGAAGCCGCGGGCGCCGAAAGATCTCCAGTGCTGGCAGTCTTAACACTGCCCTGAAATTGGGCAGAATGCAGACTTCAGTCATGCTGGCGGCCAGTGGTGAAGTTATAACCCATAATACAGTGTGGGGGTGTCCTAATGGCGGGGCGCTGCCGTCGGTGGAAGGGGCGGGACCTGTCCCCTCCCAGATGACCTCCTTGACAGACAAGATCATCCGACAGAGGAGGGGTGGTGTGTGCGTGTCTGCATGTGTGAATGTCAGGAATGGGGGGTAGAGGGATGTTTGTGGGTGCATGTTTGCGTGTGTGAGACTTTGTGGACGGGGTGGGGGTGAGTGATGGTGGATGCGGTGGGGGGTGAGTGAGTGTTTGTGGGCGGGGTGGGGGGTGAGTGTGTGTGGATAGGGGTGAGTGCAGGAGTGCGTGTGTGCTGGTGTAGGCGATTGAGTCCGTGAGTGCATTTGAGCGGATGAGTGCGTGTATGCATGTGCATGTGTATGTAAGTGGATGGGGAGGGGGTGAGTGTTTGTGTGAGTGGATGGGGGACGGGGTGCATGTTTGTGTGAGTGAACAGGGAGAGCGGGTGAGTGCGTGTATGCGGTGCAGGGAGGAGGGAATGTATGTATGTACTGGGGGAGGGGGTGTGAATGTATGTATGCACTGTGCGGGTGAATGCATGCGTGAGTGCAGTAGGCTTGTGTATATATGAATGGGGGTGTATGACGCGAGTGCATGGGGAAGTGGGGGGGTGTTTGTGTATGGGAGTGTGTGGATGCATGTGAGAGGGTATATGGACGTGTGTGCGAAAAATGCTGGCAGTCTCCTGTGTTTTAATACCACTAGCTCACCTCCAGCCTGCTAGACCGCGGAAAAGCAGCAGGATGGGTGGAGTATCATCAGTTTCACTTAGGCCAATCCACCAAACTCATAATTTGGTAGTCTTCACCGCCAGCTTGTCAGCAGCGAGACCGCCACTGTGGCCCTGGCGGTCTTTGGATGGCCAGGGTCATAATAAGGGGCATAATGTTGAGAGACCATTGAAATAACATTAATATAATCTAGCGTGGTTAATTATGAAATCTTCCAAAAAAACAACAAACAGTTGTATTAGCATCTGGAACCATACCAAACTACAAAGTAAGTGACATCTATTTGGTTAAATTCATGCTTTGAAATTTGTGGAGGTGTCAGGCCTGTGGTCTCAGAAGCATGTGTCAGATCAATGAGGAGGAATGAGGAGGAATGTCAGCACTTACCAGGGAAAGACTTGATTAGTAAACTTGGCTTCACATAGCGTCCAGTGCATACCAGTACTGCATCAAAGACGGCCGACACCAGCTTCCCATCCTTCTCCGTGACAACTTCCCATTGGCCTGTGGTGGAGAAGTCTGGGGTTTTACGGACACTGCATACCTTGGTCTGTTTAATAATTTAACACACAAAGCACCACTTTTGAGTACATATTGAACTTTTGATTGTCAAGAAGTACTTTTAAAGAGTTTCATACAAAAGCAAACTACCATATCTATATTTTTCAGTTGCTGAGAATGTTTAACAATCCACTATTTATATATATAAAATCAGCATATTTCATGTTACAGGCATTGTGCATTACAATTCAACATCCAGAACTGTCTTTTGTACATGCAGGAACTTTTGATTCATGAGCTGAAGAAAATGGAGGGGTAAATGGATTAGAGGTTCTCTGTGATGTCTGGTGTTCCAGCATTTGCATTTCTTGATTGCTGCTGATTCATCTGTTTGAAATACACCTCTTGAATTTCAATATTTTTCTAGTTCACAGTATGATCCACCAGCGTTATCAAAGGGGCATTAGAAATCCCTTACATATGACCAGTGAAACTGTGCATGACAAAGGATTAATTTTACTATAAGGCAATGGGTCCTACTCACAAAGGCATTTTTGAGTAATCTTGTAGTACCAATTTTCTTTACACTGACACAGTTTTGTGAATGGGTACTGCATTGGTCCAAAGCATCCAAAACGGGAATAAAAATGGAATATAGATATACAATTAGGACATGTAGATAGGACTGGGCCTTCTTTGCACTTTTACTAATAGGGAGTTTGACATTCTGTGGCCTATTCACAAAGGCTTTTAAGAGTATGTGAAAGAGTGTTCCTGTACTACTTCCCACACTTATAAATGTTTTTATCCATTGGCCCCAATCTGTGATAATTTTTTAGAATGCTATCATACATAAGTGTTAAACCTTTCAGCCTTAGGGTGTTCTTCACCAAAACATTTTGCCTTCACCTCTCCAATTTTGCTGAATTCATTTTGTTGGTTTTAAGTCTCTGTGCACTTTACAACTACCAATCAGTGCTTGCGTTCACTCCCTTAAATATGGTAAAATTGGCTTACGTGTGATTAGAATATTTAGTTTACTTATACGTCCCTAGTAACCTGGTATACAATATAGCTAGAACTGGTCGATTAAATGCTACTAGTGAGCTTGCAGCACTTATTGTGCCACCCATTTAGGTAGCCCCTTAAAACATCTTAGGCCTGCTATTGCCATCTCAGGCAGAATGGGGGTGCAGAGCTTGGCACAACACCTCTTGTGAGTTAATAGGGTGTGATCTGCCTTCGCACAAAAAACTTCACACTACCCTTTTATGCCTATAGAAGTCTGGACCCCGGACAGGGAGGCAAGAAACTCCAAGCAGTTTTGAAACGGGAATTTCAAAAAAACGTACCCTACTTCACCAGGTATAAAAATAGCCCGCCGAGACCTACTCTTCAGTTCACTTTCTGGACCTGCGGAAGCACTCTCAGAAGACTGCCTGTGCTGTGGCCTGCTGTGAACTTCAGAATACTGCTTTACAGCATCAAGAAGAACTGGTGTGCTCCCTGAATCCTGCTCTGAGCCCCCAGAGGTCTACCCAGCTGCTGTGCCCTGCACTTCTCCTTGAACTTAGGACTATGTTGTGCATAGATCACCAGGAAAACATCAGTTTCTTGTTGCCTTTTACTATGATACACCAGAAACAAAAAAGGCATTCCTAGCCAAACAGTAGAAAATCATCTGCCCTTTGTTGTCATGGTTTACCAAGACACAGGATTCATATGATGCAGTCACATTCCACCAAGAGTCACACTGTTCCATTTAAAGTGCCACATAACAACATATCCATCTTTGTTCCCATGATTGAAACAGCACAAAGCAAAGGAAAAATGTGAATAATAAGTCAATAAAGAACCACTGGGAGATACCAGATGGGAGAGAAAAACAAACATTCTTTTAAAAAGCTCTGGAAAAGACTAGAAATACAAATAAGGCAAGATACAATTGTGGATCACTGAAATTTTAAAGAAAACTTACAAAAGGGCTCAGAACAAGCAATGAGCTTACAATTAACTATCTATGAAACATACTTATTAAGTCTGGCAGGCACTCTCCTAAACAAGGGTTGAACATTCTTCCCTGCACCTCTCAACCCAACTTCAATGTTTTTTTACTGTCTACATCTTGTTACTTTATCACCAGCCCCTACACAGGCTCCTTCAAAAGTCTTAGCATGTTTTTGGCATTCATCATTGGGCATCAGCATGAGGCCACTGCAATCATCAGTCATCATCTTTATAGCACACAGGAAACCCCAACAATTATTTTCTGAAAAACAGCTATCCAGCGCCTGTTCTATTTTTGCCCATTTTCCAGCTCAACATAAATTCCTTTTCCAGATACAAACATGTAAGGATCTTTAAATTTTGACAACCCTGTACTAACACGCCCTGCCTTAACCTTTACCTAATCTTCTGCACTCAACCAACTTCTCTGAATTGTTGAGAGCCTTGGCCTTGATCCCATTTAGTGACTTCCTTCAACCAAGTGGAAACAAGATTGGTGTGCCCGATGCACCCTTTTATCATGAAGAAAAATGTTTATCCAGTCATCACATTCACACAACGAGGAGCCCAGACCACATTCAATAAAGCTTTCTCTCCATCTAACTTACATTTCACAGCTATTTCTATCACTATCTTGACCATGTGATTAGTTCTTTTTACCATTCCGTTGGCCTGAGGATTGTAAAAAGACATCTTACAATGCTTGACACCCATGCTCCTCAAGAACTCTAATTTCCCATGAGGTTAATTGCATTTCATTGTCAGTGGCTATGTATGAAGGAGCTCCCTCCTGTGTAAAAAAACCTCCGAGGACTTTTTTGCGGCTCAAGCCCTGACTCTTCAAATGAGACCTACATCAATTGCCTGGATACCCTCATGGGTGACAAGCGGCACTTTACAAATACCTAATTGATTGATTGGTATTATGAAGTATTGTATAAATGTGACCAATAAAATCTAAGCACACCCTTTTCCATGCTTTAACGGGATTCTGTATATGTAGATCAACACTACCTCCAACTTTTGATCTTTTTCACTTTCATGACAAACTACACACTCTCTCACCTGTTTGAATATATCCTCATACATTTTAGGCCACCAGAACTGTCCCTTTATATTCCCAACAGTCATGGGCTGGCCTAAGTAGCCTTTGCACACTAGCTGTTTCAATGTTAATATAATGTAACATGTTTAATATACTTTTGGCCTGCAGGTGACAGTGTGTTTTAAAGAAAGCACACTTCTTTTACTGTGTTCAACTGCTTCTGATACTAGCAACAGTTCACCTTTTATCTTGCAGCTCAAAACAACAGTGCTGTGATCATGGAAGGCTTATAACAACATAACTCGGATAATCCGATGTGCAATTCGTCAGAGTTCCTCACATGGACAGATGGAATTCACATGCGGGTTACAGTACCAGTTGAAGAACAATCTGGGTTGATAACAACACTTTAGTCGCTCCTAAAAAATAAAATCACATCCAGCACGATAATTACAGTGCCCTCACCTTTTGTCTGCTTTTCCTTTCTGTCTCCATACTGTCAAATCTAATAATATCTTAAAAGTGAATCCTTCTCCTCCTTCTCCGTGGTTCATGTTTCTACTGCTGGCGATCATCACCAAAATTCTTATGCATACATAACCAGGAAAAAAACTGCTTCTTTTTGTAATTTGTTAGGATGCACCACAGACAGAAGAGGCCTTCCAGGCCAGACAGCAGAAAATCAGCCTTCCTTGTCATGGGCTACTAGCTCACAGGAAGCATCTAATGCAATCACATTCCAACATATGTCACTCTGTTCCATTTAAAGTGCCACATCACATCAGACTATCAGAGTAACTCGAAGGGCTATTTGACCGGCCTTCTGATCAGAGACTCAGAAACAGAAAAGGCTCCAACCATCTTGAAACCACACCTGGGCCCTGCCTGATTGGTGCCCTTTGAGGCCTGGACCCTTGGAAGTGCTGCTAAAGGTGCCCAGAAAGCACAAATCCAAATTTGGGACTTGCATTGTAAGCTACAAAGTGCTATGAGAACCAAGAGGAGACCGGGACCAACTTGCTCGTCGTTCCACCCAAGGTGCATTGCTGGCTGGCCTGATTTTGTGGCAGCTCCTGCTGCATTCTTCTCAGCAGCAAATCCTATTCACTGGCTCCTCTTAGGGGAGGTATCGTGCCTTGTGGAACCCTCATCAGCTGCATTCTGAAGCACACATAGGAGTAGCAAAATGCGATGGATGATTGTTTATGTGCAGGAAGAGATACTTTCCTGCACATTAACAATCACTCCCCTCAACACAGAAACCCTTGCACTACAGTTCAAGGATGCCTGCATTGGCGCAGGTAGCTTAATTTAGTGCTGATGCAGGGGAAAATACAGGGCTGCGCTGTATTCTTGTGAATACGGCGCAGACCTGCATTTTAAAACTGGTGCAGCGTGGCGCTGCTGACTTTGACGCAACACCACGCTGCACCAGTTTCTTGTAAATCTGGCCCCAAGTCTGAAGAAAGGAGTCTTCACAGCCACTTCACCCAGTGGCTTCCCCTTGACAATGCCTACTCAATTTCCTTTATTTTTCTTAATTGGTTTGGGATTTTTCTTGCATGTGTTTTCACTTTATTACTGTTTTTGTGCTGCATAGATACTCTACACCTCTGCATCTAAGTTAAGCCTGGCTACATTTTATGCCAGGCTACCAGAGGATTATGCACAGGTTAATTTAGTAACTTTAGTGGCTCATACTGACAGGGATTGCAGCTGTTGCTTGATGGCTAACACCCTTCTTAATCACAGTTGCGGCTCACAACAACCAGAAGGGTTAAATATATATATATTTTTTAAACACTTATCTCCTCCGCCGTACGCCGCTCCACGGCTCCTCGCTGCAGGCACAGGCTCCAAGCCTGCTCTTTCGCCAATCCTGACGCTGTTCAAAGCAGCATCAGGATTGGCTGGGAGCGCCCAGCCCGGGCGCTGTCAGGCAGATTGGGAGTCCCTGTAGGCTCTCTCCAGCCAACAACTGTGTTGCTGGGCTCGAGACAGTCTACTGTGCATGTGTGTTTGGCCGGCCCAAAACGGCTGGCCAAACACACATGTGCTCTGAGGGGCGTGCTCTGTGCACTCCCCTCAAGTGCTCGTCACCCTCAAAGCCCCACCCCTTTTCAAGAAAACGATAATAAACATAGTTTATTATTGTTTTCTTGAAAAATGATAATAAACATGGTTTATTATTGTTTTCTTGAAAAGGTTTTGCAGCTGCCGCTGCTGACGAGGGGACATCGCTTCTCCGCCCTAATGATGGAGGCGTCCCTGCTTAACCATCAACCTAATTTCTCAGAGGATACCAATAAAGCATTAGACACAGCTAATGTTCTGATTCCAGTTCTGGGGGCCCATACCACTGCTACCTCCCACATATTAGTCCATAGGAGGGCACAGAAGTCACCTTCTGCTGCTTATGGACCACTCATTTATCGCTCAGAGTGCTTGACAGACCTTAAGCCAGTGCTTCAGGACCTCCCTAACACTCCTCGCAAATCACTTTCATTTTATGATGTGATTTCCAAGCTTTAGAATATCACCACTAAAGAAAATGTTTACATGTTAAAATCTAAGGGCCTTTGACAGATCCAGCATTGCTATCATTTTTATGTTCAGGGTGTCTGCAGGAGGCTCAGACCCACACTATCAATGAATGACAACAAGTCCGCCTTGACAAAAGACCTCACAGTGCTACTGGGTTATAGGCAAGATGGTGTTTGGGAAAGCCGGATATTCAATATTTGGAGATCTCCAACCCAAGATTGAGACAAGATCTAGATGAAGCCTGAACTTTTGATTCAGTATGAGTAAAAAGGTCAGGATCAAAGTTGTCCTTATATTCTTTTTCCCTTTCAATTACCATTGTGTTAGACTTTTCATCCTTGGCGTGGTCTCCCTTAATTTTTCACCTCTGTTCCCCAGGTTGTTGATGTGTGCTGGACTCTGATTTTACTGTTTTTGTTACTCTGGGCGCTTTACCACTGCTAACCAGTGCTAAAGTGCAAGTGCTCCTTTACAAAATGTGTATGTAATTGGCTTATCCATGATTGGCATATTGGATTTACTAGCAAGTCCCTAGTAAAGTGCACTGGAGGTGCCAGGGCCTGTAAATCAAATGCTGCTAGTGGGCCTGCAGCACTGGTTGTGCCACCCAACTAAGTAGCACTGTAATCATGTCTCAGACCTGCCATTGCAGTGTCTGTGTGTGCAGTTTTAACTGTAAATTCGACTTGGCAAGTGTACCCACTTGCCAGGCCTAAACCTTCTCTTTTCTTACATGTCAGAAACCCCTACGGTAGGCCCTAGGTAGCCCAAGGGCAGGGTGCAGTGTATGGTTAAGGTAGGACATATACTAATGTGTTTTTTATGTCCTGACTGTGCAATATTGCTAAATTCTTTTTTCACTGTTGCAAGGCCTGTCCCTTTCATAGATTACCATGGGGGCTACCTTTAAATATGATTAAAGTGTAGATGCCCTTTGGGAGCGGATGGACATGTGGAGTTTGGGGTCTCTGAGCTCACAATTTAAAAATACATCTTTTAGTAAAGTTGATTTTAAGATTGTGCTTTGAAAATGCCACTTTTAGAAAGTGAGCATTTTCTTGCTTATACCATTTCTGTGACTCTGCCTGTTTGTGGATTCCCTGTCTGGGTCAGTTTGACAGTTGGGCTGGTTGCACCTCACACTAGACAGTGACACAAAAGGAGCTGGGGTGTAGTCTGCATTTCCTGATGAGCCATCTGTGCTAGGAGGGAGGGGAGGAGTGGTCACTTACACCTGAAAGGGCTGTGCCTGTCCTCACACAATGCAGTCTCCGACCCCCTAGTGAGTGTCTTGGGCCTGGCCTGGACAAGGCAGGATTTCGCATTCAAAAGAGACTTTACTTTGAAGTAGGCCTACCTCAATTGAGAAATTGGCTATAAGAAGGGCACCCAAAACCACAGACTTTAGAACACTTCAGGAAACAAGAGGATCCTCTGCCTGGAGAAGAGCTGAGGAGAAGTGCTGCCCTGCCTGTGCTTTGTGGAGCTATCCTGCAGTTGCTGCTTCTGCCAGAGTACGAGGGCAAAGATTGGACTTTGTGTGCCTTCCATCTTGTGAAGAAATCTTAAAGGGCTTGATTTAGAGCTTGCCTCCTGTTGTTTGAAGTCTCAGGGACAGCAAAGACTTCTCTCTGCCAGCACCTGGAGTCTCTAGAGAGACTCCTGCTCTGACAAGTGGTGCCCTATCCAGTCCCTGGGCCCTTGAAAGGAAAGCTGGTGGAAATCCCCAAAAATCGACTTCGGATGACTTCAGACCGACGCCGCTGCCGAATCCGGTGACGCCGCCTGCAACCGACTCTGTGATCTTCGCTGGAACGTGACGGCCCGATGCCGCTGCAGTCCGGCGGAAGTCCGCGACTCCGTGGAAGTTGCCGCACCATGTCATGACCGGCGCCGCTCGAAGTGCGCGGATTCAACGTTTCGCACAGACGCCGTAATCCCCAACTTCGCGCATCGGCTTGTTTTCACTCTTCATCAAATGTACTGTACTTGGGGGTCTACGCGACTCCGTGTCCGGCGGCGCTGGTGTCGGCTTGCTGGGAACGACTACGTCACGACTCCTTGTTAACACCTCAGTGAAGCTTTTTGTGTTTCTAAGCGCTATTTTTGAGTTTAATCTTTAAAAATTCATAACTTGACTTGTGTATGTCGCATTTTTGTCATTTTGGTCTTGTTTTGTTTAGATAAATATTTCCTATTTTTCTAAACTGGTGTTGTGTCATTTTGTAGTGTTTTCCTTAAGTTACTGTGTGTTTTGGTACAAATACTTTACACCTAGCACTCTGAAGTTAAGCCTGCTTCTCTACCAAGCTACCAAGGGGGTAAGCAGGGGTTAGCTGAGGGTGATTCTCTTTTACCCTGACTAGAGTGAGGGTCCTTGCTTGAACAGGGGGTAACCTGACTGTCAACCAAAGACCCCATTTCTAACACATTGTTTGTTGACTACAGTGTTAATTGATTATGGTGTTCCAATCTAAAATGGCCATCAATATCGAACTGTGGCTTCCTCAAAGATAGAAGGCACACTGCACAATGTTGTCTCACTGGTGCTGCAAAAGGTTATGTCTCACTGCCATACTGCAGCGAAATTCTGATTAAAAATATCTATTTGGTGTGCCTCATCATTTTTTCACTATTGACCCACCACTTACATCTGGTCATATATTAAATAGAAAGAGGCTCTCTTCAATGTTTAAAATGCCCCCGTTTCCATGGGATCAATTTCTTACAAAATGGGGAATGTTTCCATACATTTCTTTAAGACAGCCCAATGTGTACCTTATATTAAGTTGGACCCTTAGTGTCCCCTTTGAAATAAGGAACTACTGGGGAATCTGAAATTCCGGGTCTAATTTCCATAATAATTCGCCATTTTCCCTTGATTTTCACACTGAGGTTTCAGCTTTATAAACAGATTTGCAGATCTCATAATTCTGATGAGGCTGGTAACTGCTGTTAACACCCACATTGGAACTAGGAGGCCACTTGTAATGAGGGCCATAGAGTTTATTTACCTTTCCTACCAAGCAAGCCTAGTTCAACACTTCTTACTTCAAAAAGAGTTTAAGGAAGTCAAGTTAAGGAAGCCCCACAAGAAAAGAAAACAAAAGTACCACTGCACCACAGCATACTGATGTTCAGCACACCAAACCAATTGAGTTTGTGAGCACCCTGAAATGTGACCAGGATGATTTACTGGTCTGGAACCTGATTCTGACTTAAAGATAGCTGCTGGAACCGGAAAGGCTGGTTCATACTCTGTTCCACTAAGTGGAACATAGATTTCAAAGAACGGGACTTCCTTAGTGTTAGGCTTGGCATCCTTGGCGTGGTCTCCCCTAACTGCCTGCACTTGGGCTTTCTACCGAGAGTCCTGTCTGGCAAGTTGTGCCCTAATCAGTCTCTGGGCCCTTGAAAGGTGCAGCTGGTGCAAAAGGACATAAATCCACGCAAAGACCGCCATGCGGGGAACCTTTCACGGCTGATAAATGGCCCACCACAGGGCTTGCATTTAAAATCGACGCTCCACCTGCATCGCGGCTGGAAATTGGGCACAACACGGATGGAGAAACAACACCCACAGCAGCTGCTGTTAATGACGCTAGCCCCCACGCAGTGCAGTTTCTTGACACGGTGCAACTGGATTTCAACGTAACATTGCTGGGTGTGGAAACTCAACGCAAAGCCTGCCTGGACTCGGGGTGCCCA